>NW_025533489.1:791821-839131 GCF_020615455.1 Coregonus clupeaformis | reverse complement strand
AAGGCGGAAGTTAGATGCGTCATCATTGAAATATAAACTAAGTAGCCAACAGGCAGAGGGTAGCATAATTTGTCTGATTCTCTTTAATAATGGTATGGGAATAATAATGAATTGTATTTTGCATCAAACAACACAACAACATTTTAAGTCACCTCCTTGTCTGAAGGACAAGTGGATAAACAGGTTAATGTCAAGCCCTGCATGTTCTGTTTTTTTAAGTGTAGGCCTACATTGAACACCACACATTGGCTGCTACTGTAGACTGAATGATAGAACAGCTATTTCCATGTTCAAATGTAATGGGATGCATTTTTTCCATTGTTTTTTATGGTAGGCCACTCTGATAGGTCTACATTATGGTCAAATAGCCACAGTAGCCTACTTGGCCACTTAAAACGGTAACTTAAAGCGCGTACAGCCTCAGTGTTCACAGTAAGCAGCGCGCGGAGAAGTTGCCGCAAATTTTCACAACGTTCAAGTTAGCGCTCAGCGAACTTCTGCTCAGTGCCCCAAAAATTAGAGGAAACATTGCCTGCCACCCAGGAATCGTTTTTACTGCACTGGGCATTTAAGGGTCAAATGCAGACAGAGAAGACCATTTAAATTAATAAAAACACAGGAGTGGCACAGAAGCAGCCCCCCACTATTGGGCTCACCCGGGCTACAGTTAATTACACACCCGGTGTGGTGGCATTGGCTCTGTACACACACACACACACACCCCTGCAAGGGAAGAAAACAAATATACACACACCTAGGAAAAACACACACACACACTAATGCACTCCCCCACACTGGCCTGTTGTGTGGACAATGCAAAGCCAGCGCATCAGTGGTCTGCCCTGAGATGGCTCCAGTGACTGCTTCGTCAGCATCCCATCATTTATGTTGTGTTAATTAGTTCCCTGTGGTTGGGCCTGGCTGCTAGCGGTGACTTCATGCTCACACCAAGGGAGGTGTGTGTGTGTGTGTGTGTGTGACAGAGAGAGAGAGAGAATAAGAGAGTGGGAAATAACTCACAGAGAAAAGGAAGCTCTCGCAGACATCAGTCGCATTAACATGCCCTCAGCAATGGCATCAAACTGAGATATAGACAAGCCATAATTAATGCTGGTGAATTATTAATGACGCAGGAGTCCTCACTGTGTGTCCATGCTTGTCAATGTGTCCGCACCTCAGTGCTTCAGTTGTTGCAGGACAAGTCTCTTTTCACACACACACACCTGGAACCGGGGTATAAAGCTCAGCTGCAGCTGCCGGGGCCCCAGCTCCGCTCCACCCCGGCCCTACCTGGCTCATTAGCCACAGTCAGGGTCAGAGGTCAACACTGCTAGGGGCCGGCACCGTGGGGCCCAGTGGAGCTTGGTGGAGCAGGGGCCACAGATACACAGCTATCCCAGCAGGAGCAGCAGGACCAGGGGCTGAGTTTATTAAACACTTCCAGGCTGAACACAGGTCAACATCACACAGGTCTGGGAGGACTGGAGGACGTCCTGAAGAGAGAGAGATTAGACACAGATTTAACACACATACACACCCACACCTCAGATGTACACACACATACACTCATCATAACGAACAGAGATGCATAACACAATACGGACGGACAGACAGACAGACAGACAGACAGACAGACAGACAGACAGTGCACACAAAGGTACACAGTAGCTGAAGGTAAGGCCTACGGTATGTGAACTCAAAAATATTCTGTGTGCTCTACAGTGGGATTTAACGCAAAATACTGACCCAGGCTATGTTGACACATATCACAATACATAGTAACACCATACAAAATACTACCCAGGCTATGTTACACATCCACAATACATAGTAACACCAGATCAATATACATTGTGTAAGAAATTCTGCTTCTTGTATGGTCTGTTCAGTTTTATAGCCTTGATTTATAATGCAATTCCACAAGGGAATTCAGGCTTTAAGTCGAATCAAAACGGGATAGGCCACTAGAAATTTATAGAGCTGATTTTATTTATTGATATGGCAACATACATTGTAACATAACATATCCACATTGTGCATTGACATTTTAGGGATTTACAGTCAAAACCCGATTCAGAACCTAACTGAAAAATGTCTAATTTAGGAAATATCTAAACCAATACAGCATGAGACAAAGCTAAACAGATGCATTATGGTACTATATTCTAGTGGCATATAGGTCAGGGATTCTTGAAAGATGGGACAATCTCTACTTTTTCCAAATATATTTTTCTTAATATTAACAACATTTGAAATATATATTTTGATAGACCAAAGTACCAGCTATCACACCATGTAAAGGAACAACCTAATTCTTAAATGTTTTCATAAAATGCAACTAACTGGATTTATGTCAACTCCTTCAACACCATAAGGCATTTCATTTGTATATGTATTATTGTCCAACAAGTGTTTAAAGGCCTTGATTGTTTTTTCATTAACATTAGATTATTCAAATATGTGATACAAATCTCCAAATGTATTTTTTGTTTTTATTTTAATAGTGCTATATAATGCTCCAGACTCATTTTGTTAGCATTTTGGCATGTTTTTCTAGGTACAGAACATAAACAAACATTTATAAAACAAACATTATGATCTAGCACAGTAAATACTTCAATAGTTTAAGCATATGTTGCAGAACAGTGATTAAAGTGTTTTTTTTCCAGAATATTTACCAAAAAATCGTTAGCCATCAATCAGCTGGTTAGCCATCAATCAGCTGACAAACCACTGATGGAGTTGAAAAACAAATACTCAAAAACCCACTGAAGGAGTTACAACAAATACTCAAAAAATAAAATATTTTTGCATTAAAATAAAACCTTAAATAACAACATAACCATTCTATCAGATCCGGGTATGGAAATAATATTTATATTTCCAAAATTCCAACCGCAAATCTTTCCCCTTATAAAATCCCCCATTATATTTTAAGGTCAAATAATGCAACAAAATCAATATTTTTATAAACTATAAAATTACGTTTTCCGTGCAGACAAGATTGTCCCACATTCAAGAATCCTTGAGGCAATGCATCACCATAGGTACACACACCCTATATCGCATGCTTTACAATATCCTAATATTATAGGGGTTTCAGGTTTTCTTTTATTTCCTTGAAAAGTCATTTGATCCTCAAAATACTACTCTTGCAGCAGTTATTTTCTGTGATGCAGTAAAAAAGGAAAAGGTTTTTATACTCTGCAGAGTCCATTATTTATTTATCTGTGGTGTTGAGGAATAAATAAGCCTACCCAACACACACACACACACACACACACACACACACACACACACACACACACACACACACACCCAACTAGCTCTCACAGTCTCACATCAAAATTAGACGTTCATCTTTCTCAAACATGGAAATTTGAGGATTGTTCCAAATGTACAATTTCGAAGTGTTTAAGTTAACTAACTCTAATTTTTAAGGTTAGGGTTAAGTATAGGCATTAACTCCGAAATCTTAAGGTTAGCATTAACCCGAATGATTAAGGTAAAGGTTAAAAAGGTTTGGGTATACTTAAAACAAAAATCTCAAAACCAACTTTCTATTGCTAATTGAACATGCAACCCTTGGCACCAGAGGCAGCTGTTGTACCTACTTGGAGGTATGCGCTCACTGTTGCCCCTGACAACCGATTTCATGTCATCTCCCGGCGTCCTCAGACTGTGGATACGTCAATCTAACTTGTATCACAGGTGACCTGGCTGCACAAACACATAAACACACACACTGAGGTACTCGCTACCATTATTATGTTGACTAACCGGTGCCCCCATACATTGACTCCCCTACTGTTATTTTTATCATGCTCTTTAATTATTTTAATTTTTCATAACACTTTTTTTTTCTTAAAACTGCATTGTTGGTTAAGGGCTTGTAAGTAAGCATTTCACTGTAAGGTCTACACCTGTTGTATTCGAGCATGTGGCAAATAACATTTGATTTGATTTGATTTTGCACTCTCTTCTTTTACATGCATACAGAAAGCAATAAACATCTCCCCTGGACATTTAAATTGCTCAATGCTTAGCTTAAAGCTTTAACATCACACAGACAATAAATAATTGGAAGGCGTATGTCAGTATAATTATTATTTTTACTAACATTCCTATTTTTTTCTCAATCTGTCCAACATTGAACATTTATCACAGTGATGTTTAAATGAGATTAAATCGTAATTACCGTGCTCAGATCAAGGACAGGAGGAACCTGAGGGAGAGAAGAGGGTACCCTGAGTGGCCATAGGATGGGGGTGTGAGGGGTATAAAAGGAGGTACCCTGGGTGGCCGTGGGATGGGGGTGTGGCGGGTGAGATGAGGGCAGTGTAAATGGGCTAAAGCCCCTATAACCCCAACACCCCATACACAAACACATACTTACAGGCTGTCAAAGCACACACACACACAGTCTTTCTGAGAACATATACACAGCTGGTTAACACAACTCCAATGCAACACCACAATTATGTTTATGGTGCATTATTTGGCCACAGACACTTGCCAACCAGTACGGTCTTTTTCTCTGCTCTTGTTGCATCAGATAGTTACAATCCCAAATAAAAAGCCGATTTTGTCTACACTCTACTCTGTGTTATGGCTGGCAGTTAACCAAGGGGATATGAGGGAGGTTAAGTACCCAAGTTTTAAAAGATGAAAGGCTCACGGAGATGGACGATAGTGTAACCTTAGTGTGTGGAGGTTTGTCTGAGACTGACTCTGGGAGACTTTGTCTGGGTGGGGATGGTGTGGAGAGTGGGAGTGGTGTGGGTAATGATAGTGTCTGGGTGAGTGCGGAGCTTTGGACACACAGGCCAAAGGAGGACTGCCTGAAAACGTTCCCGGTCTCAGCCGCAACCTTCAGCTCCCGTCTGCCCAGCCTCCCAGCCAACCAGCCCATCCCAAGCGACAGCGAGCCGAAGCCACGTAGCAATAACAAGCCTCAGATGTCGGAAAAAAATTACACCGAAAAAGGGATGATAAAAAATTCTACTTTATCCGCAAAATCAACAAGGAGAATGTCAATGTTTGCTCTGAGAGAGAGAGAAAAAGAACCGTTTTAAATATACATTTATTCAGAGACCGGGCTGAGATCAAACAGCGAATTATCCCGGCTCTTCCCTCAACCCCTTCCCCCTCCTCCCTTTCCTCCTTTCCTGCCTCCCCTTTCTCTTTTCCCCTCTTCTCTGTGAGTATCGACTTTCTGCATGGGCCATCACCATGCCGATTCTGTCTCTTAAGGGCAGAGCCTGGAGTATTATGGGATAGGGTCCATCTACACCTTGGGCAGAGATTGTGTTGGGGAGTTGAGGTTGAGAATACACACACATACAAACACACATACGTATAACCCCTGCCCACACACACACTCAGTCACACACACACACACACACCCCTCTCTGGGGCCCTCTTGTCTTACCAGCGGGGCACAAATTGAGTTCCCTCACCCAAATCCACCACAAAACAAGTTTCTAATCAAGACAAGGACTGGCCAATGATTCCTGCCAAACCACATACTACATTTCCTAGTGTGTCCTCACAGCCCCTCTCTGCATTGACCCAATAGAAATCAGATTAACTCACTCCAGCCTATCAAGTGTAATTAGTCCATTTCTCCGATGTACTTAATTTGAGGCCTTTTTACAAATTAGGCCTGTCAAACCCTTCCGAGGCGATCAAATATTTACTAGGGTATTCAAAAGGCAGGACGCAGCCCTAAATTTAAAGTACCATCCTGTCTCCTGGTAAGGAATAACAGACTGATTGTGGAGTTAGAATGCGGACCGAGCCAGACAATCTGATGTTGATGGTCATAACAAGCCTTCTACTATCCAGACCACAACCAGTCAAATGGGCGAGGGTCATATTTAATAATCGGAAATGGTTTAATATGATTGGATGAGCCACTTGTCAGTTATTGTTTTTACTAATCACCTCCAACCACACCGCATACAGTCAAATGAGGTGGATCACTTGATGTTCAATAAGCGAGATATAGTTAATATGATTGATAGAATCATTTGTCAATTATTTGTTCTGACCAATCAGAATCATACATGTTTTATTAGCGCTTGGACAACGCATCTCCAAAATAAGCCATAATGGCCAATACTGCATAGGTAATAATTTAATCATTGATCAATGAGTGAAGGGTGTCATTAGGACTTGATGGGGGAGCAAGTTGTGCTGCAGTGCAGATTCTGAAGCAACACCTCGTTGAATGGAGACAGCTGGAATGGGCATAGGAGGTGGATCGATAAGACCTGGGGCAGATACGAGGGGTGATGTATCGTGCAGCATCACACACAGTGGTATATTATATTAGGAAGGCCAGCTGCTGATTCATACAAAACACAGAGAACAAATAACAGAAAAATCTAAAGAAGACAGTTTTTTTGGAGAGTATAGCTGTAGATCCCTAAGTTTGTTCACCTCAGACTCAGTCAGTGTATTTCAGATAGACACACAGGTGGCCGTATCTAACAGAGAGAGAGGCAGCCCTATCTAAATCAGTACTGACTGAGATGGGTTAACCTGTGCTCTCCAGGTAGGTACAGTACAGTAGTTGTGTCTCCTATGTAAGCAGATCTCGGCTCTAAACAAAGGGTCCACTACACTACAATTCTACAAATGATTTTACACTTGTATTGAACCAATTTGTTCAGTTGAAATGTAAGTCTATTAATCACCACCATCATCCCTGTGATGGCAGATGATTCATCTGGATACTGTAGATCAAGCGTTTCCCAAATGATTCATCTGATACTGTATGCAAACCTGTCAGCAGTGACTGATATGATTATCTATATATCCTATTCACATGTAGGTTCAACATGCCAACCAATATGATTATGACAATATTTTATGGATGAATTGCTTTGACATGAACATGTTTCGCAAAAACAGATTAACTCTGTGTCAATAATAATAATAATATACACTACGGTCAAAGTTTTACTAGAACAACTACTCATTCCAGGGTTTTTCTTTATTTTTACAATTTTCTACATTGTAGAATAATAGTGAAACATCAAAACTATGAAATAACACATATGGAATCATTAGTAACCAAAGAAAGTGTTAAAAATTATATATTTTATATTTGAGATTCTTTCAAATAGCCACCTTGCCTTGATACAGCTTTTGCACACTCTTGGCATTCTCCCAACCAACTTCCACCTGGAATGCTTTTCCAAAAGTCTTGAAGGAGTTCCCACATTGCTGAGCACTTGTTGGCTGCTTTTTCCTTCACTCTTAGGTCCGACCCATCCCAAACCATCTCAATTTGGTTGAGGTCGAGGGATTGTGGAGGCCAGGTCATCTGATGCAGCCTCATCACTCTCTCACTTCTTGGTCAAATAGCCCTTACACAGCCTGGAGGTGTGTTGGGTCATTGTCCTGTTGAAAAACAAATGATAGTCCCACTAAGCCCAAACCAGATGGGATGGCATTATGCTTTGCAGAATGCTGTTGTAGCTATGCTGGTTAAGTGTGCCTTGAATTCTAAATAAATCACAGACAGTTCACCATCAAATATAACACCTCCTCCTCCATGTTTTTACGTTGAAATCCGAGATCATCCGTTCACCCACACGCGTCTCACAAAACCACGGCCGGTTGGAACCAAAAAAATCTCCAATTTGGACTCCAACCACCAAATTTCCCGGTCTAATGTCCATTGCTCGTGTTTCTTAGCCAAAGCAAGTCTCTTTGTGGTGTCCTTTAGTAGTGGTTTCTTTGCAACAATTCGACCATCAAGGCCTGATTCACACAGTCTCCTCACTGAACAGTTGATGTTGATATGTGTCTGTGACTTAAACTCTGTGAAGCATTTATTTGGGCTGCAATTTCTGAGGCTGGTAACTTGAACTTATCCTCTGCAGCAGAGGTAACTCTGGGTCTTTCCATTCTTGGCGTCCTCATGAACCAGTTTCATCATAAGCTTGATGGTTTTCACATGTAGAAAATATAAATAAAAAATCTTCGCTTTGACTGTGTATGTATGCTATTAACGATATACTTTATCCGCAACTTACAGTCATCTTGCGCCAATACAGTTTATATATGGTGGTCCCAGAATCAACCCACATTCCTGGCATTATAAACGCCATGCTCTACCACCTGAGCCATACAGGACCACTATATTTGGAGTGAACATGGCTGGTTTGATACAGATGAAGAAGGAGAATTTAGTGCAGAGAGAGTAGTTATTTAATGTAGGTGACACGGTGTGTGGCCCAGTGGGACCCAGTCCCAGGGTCATCGGTCACTGTCCCTAGAGGATTGCCCCGCCACGGGTCACCTGGCGCCCGCCTCTATTCACCGTTATTTATCTCCATCTGACAGTCCATTCCCTCCCTGTATCTCTCTCCTTCCTCGTCCCCCATTCCCTCTCCTCCTCTCCTCTCCGCTGTGTCTGGCACTGCGTCCTCCACTCTCCACTCCCTGGAACTAAACAACCCAGCTCCCGGGCCAATGCCTGCTGGTCGACCCCTCGCCTGTAGCCCCCATCCCAGCCCCCTCCAGTAGCCCCACCCAACCCCATCCCCAGCGGTAGGGTCATGCCAGCGCCCTGGTTTCATGGGGCCGGCTACTAACGATGGTGATGATGATGGCCCGGATCCAGAGCTGTATGCTCTTGGCGGACCCAGCGCTGTGTGCTCGATGTATAAAGTTAGGTCAGTAGTTCCTCTAACCCAGCTGTGGGGGGTTGCGATCTCCTCCCCGTGGCCCAGCAATGGGGTTGGTATTTCCACGGATTGGTTGGGTCTGGAATTGGACTCCTTGCCCCCGCCCGGCCTCCCACAGTGTCCAGGACAAGGCCACTTTTCCTATTTCATTCATTAGGAAAGTAGCAGCTACTTGGAGGCAAGAGGCAGCCGGACAGAGTGAAGGCCCCTCTTTCGGTGATAAATTGGTTCGCCTCGCGGAGCACAGGTGGGGAGAGGGGGGGGGGGAATGAAATGACACGCAGAGGACATGAAGGGAGGAAGAACACTTGAAGAAGAAGAAGTCACAAACAACAGTAACGGAGGTGAGTGAATCACCAGCAGATAAATATCTAGTTCAAAACATCAAAACGCAAGTACACTTCAGCTAGTGTGTCTGTCCATTCTGGCCCATAAATAAAACCCTATTCTGGGGTTGTATTAGCAAGAGACCACTGGTCACCACATCAAGGACAGGCCCCAAAGTGCGAACAAGTGGTGGGCATTAACATCAATTGAAAGCACAGTAATGACAGGAAAATAATTGGTATCATCTTCACTAGAGTTCTTTGTAGAGGAATCCTCCAAAACCCATTTATAGTTTTGTACCTTACCCAATTACTTTGCAGCACTCACAGGCAGTTTAAGTGGCAGCAGTGTGAAAAAAAATGTGGAAGAAAGCGGGGAGCGAAAAAGTGTAGTTTGCTTGGAATGGGTTTCATGTGAGCAGCTCAGGTTTATATTCAGTGCGCATGGCGCTCCTGCTAACCCCCGGCTAATGCTCCACTGAATTAGCTGAACCTGCGTGCTACTGGGAGAGGAGAGGCCAACCAACCCAACATGATGGGTCATTTGTACTCTATTGGGTGGGTTTAAAAGATTCACGTGAGGTCCATACCTGGCCCCGTCTCTCTCCGGCCACCACCTGAGTGGGCATCAGACATCCAGATCACAGGAAGAGGGAGAACATAGTAGAGGAGGGTCAGGAAGGTCTGGAAGATGGGAAGTAGTCTCCATATCTAGCCAGATGAAAGGGATGAGAGGGATGGTAGGTAGGACTAGACCTCCCCTCCCCCAAACTACAGGAAGAAGAGGACCTCATATGAGACTTCATAGGAAGGACTGCAGTGACTGGACCAAACAATGAGGAGTTTAGTTATAGTAATCATAACTTTGTTATAGATTCACTGCATCCAGTAGAGGCGCTTTATGTACCTTTCATCTACACTCTGCATCTGTGTCATAAGAAGAAATTAGGACCAAAACAAGACCAAGAAATACATAGTGCAGCTACTCCATTTGAATAGTAGACGTATAGAATCGTTTCTAATCAGATAGCTGCTTTGATGAAGCTGCAGTGCTCTCTGTTCTCTGTCTACAGTAGCCTGGTTTCTACTCGACACGGATGTATCTTTTCCTCCACTGTCAGTCTCCCCCCTGGGTCAATGATTCCCCCTGATCATCTCCTTCTCTTTCGCACTTATAAAGCTATTATTTGCTTTGACTTTGGGTTTTTTCAATATGCTATGATCCCCCACAATCCTCTGTTCCCTCGGTTCCCCGCTTTCACATTCCCGTGCGGTATCGCTGCTGCGGCGCGCCTTTGTTCGCCCGCCCAGGCAGTCCCGGTGCGGTTTCGCGTCTCAATTCCTTGGCCCGATGTTGGGCTTCGGCCGGTTCAGTTATGCGTTCCCCCATCACCGGCGCCCCTGTCCAAATTCACAGCTCTTAAACGAGGAGGAACCCCTTTCTCCCAGTTTCCCATCACCAGCACTGCTTTCAAGTTTCAAGTTCCCCTCGATAGTGTGCCGCAGATGTAAGCCCTAGATTTTGTCTCGCCCATCTTTGTCAAGCCCGTTTGCCAAATACTCAAAAGGGCCAATAAGCTAGGTCTTCATCGCTGTTCTCCAAGTAATCCTCAGCTCTGACTCTCTCTCAAAAATCAATGTTAAGGTTGAGAGGAGGTGAACTTGCAATTATTCAACTCATTGGGGTTGGGAAGTGGTAAAATCTAAGGGATCACCCTTTTTTGTTAGTATGGGGATTGGTCTGCATGATGCAATTAACTGCCCACATATCGTTCAACATGGTACATTTGCAATCAACTTTGTGCCAATATGTACCGTTTCAGGAAGCTAAGGCGTATGTCTGCGTCACTACTTCACAGGGGTTCAACATACGTCATGCCAAAATTATTTGGCACCCCTGAAATTTTTCCAAAAATGAATATTTCTCCTGAAAAGTATTGAAATTACACATGTTTTGCTATGCACATGTTTATTTCCTTTGTGTGTATTGAATAACTTTATAAAAAAAACGAAAAAAGCAAATTTACATAATTTTCACACAAACTCTTGGGTGACAAAATATTGGCACACCCTTAACTTAATATTTAGTTGCACACCCTTTGAAAAAATAACTGAAATCAGTCGCTTCCTATAACCATCAATAAGCTTCTTTACCTCTCACCCGGAATTTTGACCCTCTTCTTTGCAAACTGCTTGGGTCTCTCATATTGGATGGGTCCTTTTCCCAACAACAATTTTTTGATCTCTCCACAGGTGTTCAATGGGATTAAGATCTGACTCATTGCTGGCCACTTCAAGAACTTTCTCAGCGCTTTGTTGCCATCCCATTTCTGGGTGCTTTTTTGAAGTATGTTTGGGGTCATTGTCCTGCTGAAGACCCATGATCTGGGGCTGTAAACCCAGCTTTCTGACACTGGGCCCCTACATTGCACCCAAAATCCTTTAGTAATCCTCCAGATTTCATGATGCACTTGCACACAGTCAAGGCACCCATTATGAGGCAGCAAAACAACCCCAAAACATCTTTGAACCTCCACCATATTTGACTGTAGGTACTGTGTTCTTTTCTTTGAAGTCTTCATTACATTTTCGGTAAACGAGTAGAGACGATGTGCTTTGCAAAAAGCTCTATCTTGGTCTCATCTGTCCATAGGCGTTCTCCCAGAAGGAATTTGGCTTACTCATGTACATTTTGGCAAACTGTAGTCTTGCTTTTTATGTCTCTGTGTCAGCAGTGGGGTTCCTCCTGGGTCTCCTGCCATAGCGTTTCATTTCATTCAAATTTCGGCGTATAGTTGGCGCTGACACTGATGCACCCTGAGCCACTGCAGGACAGCTTGAATTTCTTTGAACTTGTTTGGGGCTGCTTATCCACCATCCGGACTATCCCTGCGTTGCAACCTTTCATCAATTTTTCTCTTCCGTCCGTCCAGGAGATTAGCTACAGTGCCATGGGTTGCAAACTTCTTGATCATGTTATATTGCACACAAAGAACATCTAGATCTCTGGGAGATGGACTTGTAACCTTGAGATTGTTGATATTTTTCCACAATTTTGGTTCTCAGTCCTCAGACAGTTCTCTTTTCCTCTTTCTGTTCTCCATGCTTAGTGTGGCACACTAGAACCACAATGCAAAGACTGAGTCAACTTCTCTCCTTTTTATCTGCTTTCAGGTGTGATTTACCCAGATTGCCCACACCTGTTACTTGCCAGGTGAGTTTAAGGAGCATCACATGCTTGGAACAACCTTATTTATCCACAATTTTGAAGGTGCCAATATTGTCCGGCCCATTTTTTAGTTTTGTGTGAAATTATGTCAAATTTGCTTTTTCTGTTTTTTTGTGTTATTCCAATACACACAAAGGAAATAAACATGTGCATAACAAAACATGTGTAATTTCAATGCCTTTCTTAAATACTTCATTTCTGGAAAATTTCAGGGGTGCCAACAATTTTGGCCATGACTGCATATACACTACCAGTCAAAAGTTTACACACTACTCATTATTCTTAATGTTTCACTATTACATTGCTTAGAATAATAGTGAAGATATCAAAACTATAAATAACACTGTAATCTTATAGTAACCAAAAAAGTGTTAAACATCCATTTTATATTTGAGATTCTTCAAATGGCCACCCCTTTGTCTTGATACAGCTTTGCACACTCTTGGCATTCTCTCAACCACCCCATGGGGTAGTCACCTGGAATCATTTCCAATTAACAGGTGTGCCTACTTAAAAAAGTTAATTTGTGGAAATTTATTTCCTTCTTTTCGTTGCAGACAATCAGTTGTGTTGTGACAAGGTGATATACGATGCCCTATTTGGTAAAAGACCAAGTCCATATTATGTCAAGAACAGCTTAAATAAGCAAGAGAACACTCTCATTACTTTAAACCACGAAGGTCAGTCATACAGAAAATTCAAATGTTTCTTCAAGTGCATAAAAACCATCAAGCGCTATGATAAACTGGCTCTCATGAGACCGCCACAGGAATGGAGGCCCCAGAGTTACACTCTGCTGCAGAGGGATACGTTCATTAGAGTTACCACCTCAGAAATTGCACCCAAATAAATGCTTCAACGAGTTCAAGTCACAGACATATCTCAACATCAACAGTTCAGAGGGGACTTTGTGAATCAGGCCTTGATGGTCAAACTGCTGCCAAGAAACCACTACTAAAGGACACCAATAAGAAGAAGAGACCTGCTTGGGCCAGAAACACGAGCAATGGACATTATTAGTAGTACTACTGTATGGGTTGGGATTATGGTTCACAGCTAGCTAGCCACATCTCCTAAACAAATACTCCACTTCGCCAGATGATTATATGACCCATCAAGTTAGCCAAGGTGTGTCTGGGGGGTGATTACGACCATCTAGACAATAGTGACCCATCCACTTAACTAGATGTAGCTGGGGTTGGTTATAGCATTTATTTCCACATACCCATCAATTTAGACAAAGTGTGTCTGGGTAAGCATCGTCTAATAATTATAAAATATCTTTATCTGACACTTTCCTATTTTGCAGTATTGCTACTATGCAAGTAACTATTTCTCTGTAAGCATAACCCCTTCTGTATCCTGTGCATGTGACAAATAAACTATGATTTTATTACCATTGCTAATTGATATAGTGTGTGTTTACCAGAGACGGTAATGTGAAGAACAGCATGACCTGCAGTCGAATTAGATATAACCTGACTAGATAAAGTGTTTTTTGTTTTACCTGGGTTTTTCCTTGTCGTGGCTACTACTTTCACCACTTTTAGTCTTGGGTTGTTTACTACACACTTCCTTACCCACTCTGTTTAGCACATGGCCTCACTGAGTGGCGCAGTGGTCACAAGGCACTGCAACGCAGTGCTAACTTGTGCCACTGGAACTGAATCCGGCTCTGTCGTAGCCGGCCGCGACCGGGGCCCCATGGCGGCTTTCAGTGGCCCAGCGTGGGTCCAGGGTAGGGGGGGGAATACCGGCAGGGATGTAGCCAGTTGGTAGAGCATGGCGTTTGCAATACCAGGGTTGTGGAGTTCGATTCCACGAGGGGCATATAAAAATAAATAAAAATAATTATGCACTCACTAGCTGTAAATCGCTCTGATAGCGTCTGCTAAATTACTAAAATTAATGACATCTTAAAGAGATGGGTGGGGCTAAGGCTTAAGGGGTGTGAACGATGCTGAATGGGTGTAGACACCCGGCTCTCCAGTAGGTGTACCAAACCATTCAGAGCCATTTCTCAAACGTGGGGTTACAAGTTTATCAACTTTGAAAGCACAATTACTTTCCCATTGTTCCTCAACTGCATTGTATGATATCACCCATTTTCTAGCTCTGAGTCTCTACTTTTATCAATTAAAACACAATTTCATTTTGATTTATATCATTGTCACATATATCCTTAAACATGAGCAAACCTACTCCATAAACCACTGGGGTAAAAGTTCAGTAGTTGAGCTGTTGTCCTAAACTCTTATTCTTCGTGACAAGAGGTGCTGCTATCTAAATGTATCTTGGTCCATCTATCATGGATTAACTACTCCTCGACAGAGATGTGGCCATAGACGTCTGCTGTGTGTGTGTGTGTGTTTTTCTGGGTAAAAAATGTAGAGCTAGCTCTGGGACGCCGCAGGAACTGCCAGCCACCTTGGCTAATGTCCAGCCTGATGGCTCAACCCAGTGGGGTGGGATGTTCTCCCACTACCCGGCCCTGGGTCTAGCGCCATAATTAATATGTTGTTGTATCAAAGTTGAAGCGTTTGCCTCCCGAGAAATGTCCCATGCACCGCTCCCCTTATTGAAGACCTGACCTCCAAGCAGCTGAGGTTGCTCAGACTTAGCTCGCCCAGTAAAACATCTCTTCGCAGAGGCGGACCAGCGCAGCCCAGACCCCGTGTCTCAGCTGACTCCTCCCTGGCCCAGCAGAGAGCCCTTCCCCTGTCCTCACCACGCTGACCCCCGCATTTATAACCCCGCCAGCAGCCCCACACATCCCCCTAACCCGAGCCCCGGCCCAGCTCACCCCAGCCGTTCCATCACCTTACTCCTCCCTCAGCCTGCCAGCGTGCCAGTGTGGTCACTCCACCCACTGAGGGAGGACTGATCCTGTCTTGTCATCATCGCAGTGTGAGAGAGGATGGAGGAGGAGGCATCTGTGGCGCTCCCACAAACCGGGTGACTGTTGAACTACAGAAGCATCTGTCATCCCCTCCTTCCGTCACCTGCTGTCCGAGGGCTTTGACTCTCTCATTCCCTCTCTCTCTCTCTCCCCATCTGCGTCCCTCCCTCCCTCTCTCTCTCTCACTGCAGAGCTGATAGGAAGCTCTCCTACGCCTCCTCCAAAACTCTGCACCATCTCTTGTTCCTTGTTTAATCTGGGATAGGTACATCCATTTTCGGACTTGGGGTAAAAAACCACATATGCTGCCACTATCTGTTTACAAACTAATTGTACTTCAGATTATTTTCCAAGTCTCCACCAGCCATCCAGTGTTTCCAACAATAGACATTTTGTATTAGCTGATAATACATGACCTGTGCCACTCAGTCCCAAATATTGTTTCAGACATTTAATTAAATCCATACTTTTGGCACATCTCACTTATATATAAAAACCACCTACTCAATCATATTACGTTTATTTGGCTCTTTTACTTTCATACTAGGTCATTTAATGGGTTTCCATAGTTTATCATATTACATAACACTTCATGAAGAAAATAGCCCCCTAACATGGTGTGGTGTTTGAAATACTACTGTCTGATTGCTTTATCATTCGCAATGGCACCTCCACCCCCCAACAGGCTGAGGAGTTGCCAGCATGGCGGCGAGGGAAGGCTGTGATTCCCAACACTGACCAACACACACTCAAGACACCATCGTTCACTGAAATCTGGCAGGATCCCTTCAGAAGAAACCACTGTCCTGGTTGCCCTAAACCCTACTAAACCCTAAACACACAGTCCTGGTACCTTAAACCCTACACTACACACACAGGCCTGGAGTACCTAAACCCTACACTACCACACACAGTCCTGGAGTGCCCTGAACCCTACACACTACACACACAGTCCTGGATACCCAAACCCACATACACACACTCTGGTACCCTAAGCCCTACACACACTCGGAGTACCCCTAAACCCCTACACACTACACACAGGCCTGGGGGTACCATGACCCTACTACACACACAGTCCTGGTACCCAAATAAACTCTACACACACAGACCTGGGTACAAGCCTAAACTCTACACACACAGGCCTGGGTACCTAAACCCTATACACTACACACAGTCCTGGATACCATAAACCCTACACACCACACACACAATCCTAGGTGCCCTAAGCCCCTACACACATCGGCCTAAAATATGCCAAAACCTGAACACACATACAGGGAATAGTTAAGTTCATTATTTTAAGGGTATATTATTATTTTAAGGGTATGTTACTTCAAGTACATTTACACATACTCTGAATGTTACTAGGTGATATGGGTGAGTACACAGCCAGACATCATGGGGCTCCTTAGATAAAGAGGGATGGGACGTTGTGCCAACACCTCGTCTGCCAGGGTGAAGGGTGAATAACTACTACTACCACCTTCAGTCCCTCCCTCCCTCACTCCCTCCGTCCCTCCCTCTCTCCATCCATCAGGTTCACCCCCCCCACCTACCTACCTCCATCTCCCCCTCCCTCCCTCCCACTAGGCCTGGTGTCCTGAACCCTGCTGAGCTGGCTCAGGTCCACTTGGAGTCTCACCCCCCAGGCTGGGCAGGGTTCCTCCTCCTCCTGGTTGCTCCTCTGTGTTATTCCTGGAGCCTGCTCTCCCTCTCCTCTCTCCTCCCCAATCCCCACCCTCTCTGGGGTGACCAACCCTGTCCTTCACATTCATCCCATATCTCCTTTACTCCTATTGTCTTTCTCTCACACACACACACACACACACACACACACACACACACACACACACACACACACACACACACACACACACACACACCACTGCTCTGTCTGTGTTTGTGGTCACACACACCTGGGTCACCTTCATTCAGTCCCCTGCCTGCTGTGTTTGTTCAACAGTAGAAAGGTTCAAGTAGACGTGACAGTCCTGGAAATGAACAATAGTCACTTTAATAATGTTTACAGTCACTTTAATAATGTTTACATATCTTGCACTACTCATCTGTATGTATATACTGCATTATTTTCTATAATATTATACTGCATCTTAGTCCATGCCGCTCTGTCATTGCTTGTCCATATATGTATATTTTCTTAAATTCCATTCCTGACTAGTTGTGTGTGTATTAGGTATATGTTATTGAAATTGTTAGATATTACTTGTTAATATTACTCACTGTCAACTAGAAGCACAAGCATTTACAGCTACACCCGCTATAACATCTGCTAAACACGTGTATGTGACAAATACAATTTTGATTTGATGTGGTGGTGTCAGAGGAAGCAGTTGCAGGCGTGTTTTGATGTGATGTCATTGTTGTTGTCAGTGCACAGAGATTCACCTTTCTAGACGAGACCTCTGATAATTCCAACTCAGTGATGTAGTGGAAGATAAACTCAAGTCAACTAAAACCTTTTTAATTACGTGTGAATAGGGTCTATCTACCTTTTACCTGTACATCTACAGTAACCAAACATGTATGTTCCTGAATGAATAACAGTACATTCAGAAGATGCAAAAAGAGAATGTAACTAAATACTTTAATACAATGAAGAGAAGTAGGGAACAATACTCAATTCCCTGTTATGGTATGTGGTCACTCTGTAGTTCAATTGGTAGAGCATGGCGCTTGTAACGCCAAGGGTAATTGGGTTCGATCCCCGGGACCACCCATACGCGAAAATGTATGCACACATACTGTATGTCACTTTGGATAGAAGTTAGTGGGGCTCAGGCCATATCTCCCACCACTGGAGGGCAATGAATAGCAAGCAGTAAGAATATGATTTCCTGTAGTGGTGCAAACTCAATACTCCACTAGATGTCAGCATTCTGTAAAATATGAAGACAGCTATAATGACCACGTTGACGTCCGAAGTAGCCTACAGTTTAAATATAAAGTTATTTCACACGAGGTCGGATACGCACCGGTGTTCTTACCTTCGAATTTGATATGTATTACTATGTGATAACTTGTCATATTTGGGGTTATTAGACAAACTCATATTTCAGATTGAGGCAACTTGAGGAAAACGAAAAGCATAATTCCTCAGAGTCAACTGTGATAGCTGTCAAAATGATCACACATGTGGAATTATTCAACCATAATACCATAATGCAGCATCATTACCAAGGAAATGTACTTATACAGTTCTCCTAAACAATACATCTTATAGGAGGGGTGTACCTCATCCACTTGAATTGTCTTGCATTACTACATCTACAAATACAACTGTGTGCACATCAGAAGCACAAATAATCTCAATTCAATTACTTTATTCACGTAAAAAGACCAAGATGCGCATTGCAAGGATATAATTTGGTGTTGGATTATATACACCTATTTTCAGACTATTATGTAAATCCATTACCGTGTTGCGCGGGATCAGGAAAAAGTTATTGCAGTGTAGCCCAACTACGAACATAGTACTAATTTGGTAAGCCATTTTCCTATAGTAAACACCATTCAGACTGTTTGTGAATATATACTAACATACACATAATATATTCCTTTCTTAACGTATGAATTAGTTCGTTTTAACTTAGGTCAAAAACTATAAAACGTCCGCATGTTCATGTTTCTGGAAAATACTAGAATACGGGAAAAGCAAACATTGTAGCGCAACGCTAGTAGCTAAAGTTAGTAACCACATGTTGACAAGCATGAAAAATATCTACCTGTAAACATAACCAGCTGCACTCTTCATGGGTCGCAGGAAATTCACGGCATTAATGAATAAACTGTATCCGTCCCGTTTCTGTTTGTGCTCACGAGTCGATGGGCTGTCGCTGGCATGGGGGTTTGGGTTAATACTTGCTACACACCCACGCTTATGCACGAATCATGCATGCCCTCTGAGTCGACACTTTTAGAATGTTCCCATCTTAAACTCAATTCCAGGTGTGCCAGCTAGGTAGGTGCATGTCTGGCTTTCCCAATTGGCTTTTCTAGACTACACCATTTCATATAGCTATGTTCTTTCTGTGAATGTAGGCTAAAGATTTGCATTCTGTTTCCAAGTTTGCACTAGTAGATGATCTGTGTATTATTATGTGTCAACAGAGTGCCCTACGTCGCCAGGAAATGGCTCGGGATTACAAACCTGGTGACTTGATCTTTGGAAGATGAAGGAAGCTACCCTCACTGGCCTGCCAGAGAGTAGGCCAATACACAATCACACTAAAACAGTTATTCCAGTTATCATAACACTATTAGAGCTGGTCTATATGACAAAAATCCATATCGCGATAAATTGCACCAAAATTATACAATAACGATACATTTATAATAACATTAATTGCACCACATTTTTTCGTAAAATTATCCTTTTAAACTACTACTATTTTGTTTATATCATTTCCCATTCATCACCATATTAAGCACAATTATTTCATTTCAAACTTCATATTTCTCTAGTATTCTTATCGTTAATGAGCGATATCAGCGGAAATACCTTGCGATAAGTGATGGATATGATCGGTGTCTAGTTTTCGGTTTGTTTAATAACATATATAATTTTTCTTTAATTTCATGGTGTTATTCTAGAGTTATTACTTCCATTCTCAACTTATATTAACACTTTTAAAAGCAGCCATGTTACACAGATAATTTGTCATGCAGGGCATTTATTAAAACGGGTGTTTTGAATTGTCTCCAATTTCATAATATGTATACTAGGCTCATCAATTCCCTGCTCTCTCCCTTTCTACCAGATTAATGACTACTCACAGTGGGCTAACCCATTAGTTTCCCATCTTCTTCTTTGTTTACCCATTATTCTAGCTCCCTTCTCCCCTATATACTATACTATACTATACTACCTCACCCCACTCCACTACCTCTCCACTACACTACCACTACACTCCTCTACACTACACTACACTACTGCACTACTACACACTTACACTACACTACACTACACTGCAATACTTGATATTGGCATTGTGTACAATATACAAACATCAGCTTGAGCACCAGAAACATCAACGCATTGACTTTCCTCCTCTATTGCAGTCTCTAGCCCCAAAATTATATCCCTACCTCCAATATATGCCAAACCAACAAGAAAAGGGCTTCAACAGGCCTGTGGGAGGTTAAACAACCCGAAGGTGGAGCTGAATGGAGAGAAGGTTTGTTTTATCTCCTCTCTTTTGTCATTGTCATTTCTCTGGTTAAGTATCTCGTTAGAAGCACACACAAAACTTATGCAACAGAAAATGATATGAGCGTTCAGCCTGGCTTCTACAGACCCAATACAGAAATATACTTTACGTATTTCTAAGCACCTCAAGGCGATATGATACCTACTAATGGTCTAGTTCACTTTGGAGCTAAACAAAGCGAGGAGGATGGACGAGCTAATCCATACTGTCTAGGTTGCGTGTTTGTGTCCCAGGACTGTAGCATTTTAACTAATTTTATTTCTTTTAAATTTTTTGCAGCGAAATGCTTATGTGCTAGCTCCCTCAACAAATTACATACATTAATCAATTTACTTCCATTTTGGTCCTAATAAACATGCCCCTGGAGTTTTCTAGTTTTTTTCAATCTGCTATTTCTACATCCATTTTTATGTTAAAAAATAAAATATAGCCATTAAATTCTTGAAAATATATTTAAATGCCTCATAATTTGTTCAACTGTCTTACCCCATCAAATTATTTAACCACCTTTGTTTCAAAATATGGTTAAATCTATTATTTGAGATATTATGGATTCATTTTATAATATGTAATAACCTTTTCTGCTCAAGGCCCATCCCTCAGCTGTTTACCAACACAAGTGATGGGTAGTTTTGTTATTGTTTCAACTATTCCCTTTAAGGTTAAGGTTTTGGAGTTAAAGTGAGTCTATCTATTCTGTGATTTATGAATTTTTAGGCATCATGTTTGGTTCTCTTGCTGTTAGCAAATGATGCTGTCGATACTAACGAGAAGATCTGACATAACCCAGAGGACGGGGGATTATACCAAAGTAGGCTAACCATTCTACCATAGAAGTAAATCAAATTATTCGCATAGTTAATTTTATTTATATGACTGTGTTATTCCTTAAGAATCACTGACTAACCTCCTTTCTTACTAGCACCATCCTACTAACATTGTAGATGCCGTCCTCTTGTACCATGTGTCTATCTCTGTTGATGTTTCTGTTTTGCCAATGGTACCGTGCTTTGTTCTAATACCCCAGCAAACCATCGTTGAATATTTTAGGTGTATGTTACTAGTATTTGACCGAGTTGTTTGCCCAAGCTAACCCCAATTATGTGTGGAAGTGTCTAGGCCGAAGGACTGAGAAGTCAAGGCCCCCTTCTCTCTCTATCTAGCTGTCAATTGGCCCAACTAAATAACTAGCCCAACCCCCTTACCCCTGGGCACTGTGTGTTTGGTGTAGTTACCCAGAATGTCGGGGGGCTGAGAGTGAGGCTGGACAGGAGGGGGGATGGTGGGGGAGGGGGGGATGGGGGCCATGCAGGTCTCTTCAGACAGAGACACCCCAGGATGTACGTACTGTTGCATGATGGACTATACCCTCCCCACTTGAAAGCATGATGTGGCACCTGTGATTTTCATTTTTATAGTTGTTGTTTTTGTCCTTACTTTCCATTGCACCGACTACGCATTGCAAGTGTAACCCAAGGTGATGGTTTGGCTCCATATCCTCCCTCTGTTTCTTAGCTAGCCTGGTTTTTCTGTTGGTAACAATAGTATTTTTGAGGTGTTCTAACTGTGCCACAGAACTAGATTGTTTATTATCATTCCTTGTAGTGAATGGTGAGAGGGCATAGAGGGGGGAAGTTTCCAGTACCTGTCTAAAGCCTGTAAGTTTGTTTACTTGATATGATAGCGGTTGTGATTGTTCTTAAAATAACCACTGTCATTCATTTTCCCTGGGCTCTCACTATGGGGATCATGCAAATGTTGTTGTTTGAGTGAGGTGGGCATTCACCATATTAAATAAATCATTGTTCTTTTTTTGGGGTATTAAGATAATATTATATTCAAAATGTAATTTGCTACCTGAATAATAACCCTCCCCTCCTTCTTCTCTAAAGGTTTATGTCCTAACTGTTTTCTGATTCAACATTGATTAGGCCTGCTTGTTGATCAGTGGCATGTGTTTATCCTCTTCGCTCCTTGGGTTGTTTTTATCAAGCTTTTTTAATTGGGGGGCTGAACTACAGCAATTTCTTATCAAGTTAAACAACTATTTATGTTTTATTTCCTGGCATTCTATGTCTCTCTGGAGAAACAAGGTGCTCTCTTGCCCCACTGACTACCTCATTGATAGGAACTGTTCTGACACTCTTGCCGGCTGACTTGGTAGGTGTAATACAACAGTAATCCACTAGATGGGGATAAACGCTAAACTTTCCCTTGTTTTATGGCAAGGACAGTTGGGATGGAGTTATTACTATACGATGTGTGGTCAAATATATTACACCCTTACCTCTTACTCACTTTCTTCTAAAATAAGTTGACGTTAGAAAAAACATTTGGTGTTTACATGTGCATTTTATTTTGATTTACAACTGCACAACACAACAACACAAAATATATATATATATAAATAAACTGAAATTTAGATTTTTTTACCTAAAAGTCAACAAATACTTCAAAATTCTAAATAATTGTGGTTGGGGGCAAAATTCTGGTTTTACTGTGTAATTTATCTCACCTGTGAATTGCAGATCCTACAAGTTAAAAATACCATTCTCCCTTTAAAAGAAGGCAACTCTCCCCATTACATATATTAAAGTGCAAGGGTGCCAATATATTTGACTGCATCTGTGTGTGTGTTATTTGTCTAGGACCCCACACCAAAGGAATCTACAGACACTCCCAACCCAAGAGAAGGAGAAGAAAAAGGTGTCCCATATCCTCATTATATCATAATAACTCAATCAACATAATCACTACATACAATACACTTTATCTTAAACTAAACTCGGTGTCTTGCGTTCCGTGTCTCTTGTCATATTGGGCCACCTCGAAAGACACTGCCAGCATCCACCATCAGCCCTCAAGTACGCGTCTTCATCAACTAACCTTTCCCGCTGTTGTAGGTGTTGTGAGAGTGTATGTGTGTGTGTGAGCAAGACTCAGTCCTACCTCAGAGCACTCTATTATTTTGTCCAAGGGTAACACAACAACCCAGTAATGAAAACAGCTTACATGACTCTCATATCTCAGTATTGGACAGCAGTGTCCTTCTCATTATGATAACTGATAACTAACAACTACAAAACTCTATGACCTGTAAAACATTTGGATCCCTTTGTTGCTCCCTATGTGTTCCTGTGTGTTCCTGTGCCCAGGTGGAGAGGACCCCACTCCTAACTGAGGCAGGAAACCAAAGCTGAAAGATGCTCCTACTCCAGCAGCCCAGACCCCCAGGAGCTCCAGGCAGTGACATGTACGGATTTTGCATAATGTGGTTATGGTTCAGTCTGTCTGTCTTACCTGCTGTTGTCTCCTGTAGAGGCCTCTTCAGCAGGCTTCTTCTTTCACTCACTGCTTCTATCATCACCACATTAGTCTTATCTAGAGCAACAGACAAGCACACATACAATAAAAGCAAATGTCTTACAAAGAACAATAAATGTCTTCCATTGCACAGTTATTACCCAATAATTTCAGTTCTTCTATGTATCTAATAGGAATCTCTATACTGAGACACATCCACTGATTAAAGGATCCACTAGTAATCCATAATTAATGGGCTGTTAAAATCCATTGTCAAAAACAACAGAGGATCAATACTACTGTAGCTACCGTTGAACAACATTGCTTTGACTTTCTTAGTAAAAAAAAAAAGTCCTACTTTCTTCTTCACCTGCTGGTCAGGGAAGAGGGCAGCCGGAAGAACAGAATCCAGGAGAGGAGAGCAGGAGAAAGAGGCCTGAGGGGGAGAAAGGAGGAGAGCAAAGGGAGGAAGACCTGAGTCGCGGAGGAGACAGCCAAAAGGAGCTCCTCTGACTCCCCTCTCCAGGATTGGTTCCACGCACCAGACAGGGGGTGTGTCCCACCCAGTGTGGTGTCCCCACACCAAGGGGTGGTGTCCCACGACCAACAGGGTTGAGTGTCCCCCGACCGGACAGGGGTGTGTCCCCGACCAGACAGGGGTGGTGTCCCACACCAACAGGGTGGTGTCCCACGACCAGACAAGGTGTTGTCCCACACCACGGAGTGGTGTCCCACGACCAACGATGGTGTCCCACTGACCAGACAGGTGTGTCCCACACGACCAGACAGGAGTGGTGTCCCCCGACCAACAGGGTGGTTCCCCACCAACAGGGGTGGTGTCCCACGACCCAGACAGGGGTGGTGTCCCACGACCAGACAGGAGTGTGTCCCCCCACAGGTGTTCCCACGGCCGGACCCAGGGTTGGTGTCCCACGACCAGACAGGATGGTTCCCACGACCAGACAGGAGTGGTGTCCCACGCGACCAGACTTGGGGGTGGTGTCCCACGACCAGACAGGGGTGGTGTCCCACGACCAGACAGGAGTGGTGTCCCCACCAGACAGGGGTGGTGTCCCCGGCCAACAGGGGTGGTGTCCCACGACCGCGGGGTGGTTCCCACGACCAGACAGGGGTGTCACCAACGGGTGGTGTCCACCACCACCAGACAGGGGTGGTGTCCCCCCCGACGGTGTTCCCACACCAACGAGTGGTGTCCCGCACCAACGAGGTGGTGTCCCACGACCAGACGGGGGTGGTGTCCCACGGCCAGACAGGGGTGGTGTCCCCGGCGGGTGTTCCCCACCACTTTCCCCGGTGGGTGTTCCCCCCCAGGAAGGTGGTGTCCCACGACCAGACAGGGAGTGGTGTCCCCCGACCAGACAGGGGTGGTGTCCACGACCAGACAGGGTGGTGTCCCCACAGTGGAGTGGTGTCCCCCGACCGGACAGGGGTGGTGTCCCACGACCGGACAGTCTGGCAAATTCTAATTCAGATACTGTTTCCGCACTATATGGGGGGTTGCCCAGGTAGTTGGTACCTTCCAAATACCCATAGGGTTTACATGTTAACATTTGCTCCCCTAGTTCATCGTTACACAGTGATACCATGTCATACTTTACCAACATATCTACATGTATAACATCCAATCACATCTCTTTCTCCGTTAACCAAATACTGTAACCATCAAACAAGCGGCAGCACCCCTCCCCCGGGCGGGGGACAAATCAAGGTAAGGTACCCTCTGTCCCACCTGTCTGTCTGTCTCTTCCACCTGTCTGTCTGTCTCTGTCCACCTGTCTGTCTGTCTCTTTCCATATTTCTTCTTTTCTGTCCACTGTGTCCATCTA
This sequence comes from Coregonus clupeaformis, assembly GCF_020615455.1. Lineage (NCBI taxonomy): Eukaryota > Metazoa > Chordata > Actinopteri > Salmoniformes > Salmonidae > Coregonus > Coregonus clupeaformis. The sequence goes on along the minus strand of NW_025533489.1, from coordinate 813,594 downwards.
TCTGTATCTGTCTGTCCATCCCCCACCCAACACTCACCTTTCTATTTTACCCCCAGGGTTCCTCCCTCACATCACCCACAGGGGCTCCATCACACCCCACAGGAGCTCCACATCACCCCACAGCCTTCTCAATGCTAGTGATATATTTTTTACTACTCCGTCTAAAAATGGCCCCCGTGATGTCGTTTGTGTAAACACCATGTGTCTTCTTACAAGGTGGCGGGGTCAGGGTTTATATCAGAGATGTAGCCGCAAAGCGGGAGGACGGCAATGACAGAATTGTTGCCAACATGGTCATTCCATTGCACGTTCGAGGCCTGCACAACAGGGGTCACTTTGTTTCTGGATGGGGATTGGGTTCCCTGTTCTAATACATCCATCTCAAATTACTCTCCAGTTGACATGTTGATAGGAATTTCCAGTGGTGCTACTCTTAAGCGACTGGCAGTTCGGTTTGATTTGTGTGTACATCTGAGGTTTTTGGTTGATTGTTTGCATGTGACTTCCAAATTAATTACCGTGAATACTGAGTTTTTGGTGCGTTAATGGTCTTATGTGTTTCTCTATCAGGCAAAAAAAGATGGGAAAAGTGGATGAAAGGAAAGGTACAGAAGAAAGGTGAGTTTGTGTATTGGTGTTTTCTCGTGGACATTGTGAAGATCATTGCTACTAGGCCTAGTTATCACTCTGTGGAGATTAGGTCAACTCTGCTTTCATACCAATTGACTGATGTTTGTTTTTCTTCGCTTCCTCACATGAATATCACCAATCAGGCTGCAGAGGTTGCATGGAAAATCAAAATCTCCCTCAAGATTACAACCCATAAGTTCCAACTGCCCCTAAGTCAGGTACTCTGATCCTCCTCCGCTGGTGGTTTTCTGATCTACCTGATATTATTCCCCCCTGTTGTCCCAGGTCTAAATCATTGATTAGGGGAACAATGAGTGCAGTGAACTGGCGAGGAATCCAGAGTTGAGTTTGAGGGATCTCGATCTTAATTCTTGTTTATTTAATACTTTTTTTTTTTGTCAGACCTTTGCAATTTTTGTTTGGTAGGCTGTTTACTCACCTGGTTGAAGAAAGATAAATGTGTGTGTGTGTGTGTGTGTGTGTGTGTGTGTGTGTGTGTCTTATTGTGTGTAGGATGTGAAGAAGTGTCTGGTGAGCGTTGGATGAGCTGGGTATGCTGCAGGTCACCACCCAGCACCTGCAAACACTCTCAGAGCTCATAACAGCACTCAAAAAGGTAATGTCCCTGTCAGAACTGTGTCCCAGAATGCATGTGCTGACCTGACTGCTGCAGGTTTATGGTTGAGGGTAGTGCTTCCCCTACAAACACGCACACTGTCTAGCCCTCACCTTCTGCTTAAGTAAAATCACATTATATGTACATACATCTGCTAATTGTATACAACTGTGGGTGCATGTTATTGTGTGCATGTTCTGGTAATATTTATGTGCATGCAAACTTTTATCCCCCCATGTACATGCTGCTCTTTATTTGCCAGATCTGAGGTTTAATAAGTTAAATGCTATTGATATTTTATCCAAAGTACTTAGTCATTGTGCATACATTTTACGTGAGGTGTCAGGGGTGGGCCCCTGCATCTGGCGTTGCAAGCGCTATGCTCTACCTGAGCTACAGAACCACCTATATCTACTTGTTTACTGCTTATGCTCTCCATGGGTAGCCAGATCCGAGTTTCAAGGTACAGCCAGACTTATGACAAGTCCACCATGCTGTACAACAAGTTTAGAGCATGTTCCTGCACAGGGGAGCACCAGCTGTTAACCCAGGTGCTCAGCAAGTCCATAGCAAGAGCAGAAGCAGCAGGAGGAGGCCAGGAAGGGAGTCAGCAGAGGCGGGCCAGGGAGAACAACACAGGTACTGGGAGGAAAGAGGGACTGGGGCTCTGTTCTTGCCACCTCACTTGAACTGCACACTGGCTAACTGCAAACTTAGTAAAGCCAAGAATGAATTGCTTTGAAAGAAGGCCCAGCAGGTCAGGAAAAACAACACTGGGAATGGATGTGGGGAAGGGGGAATGGGGGTCTTGTGGAGTGGGAGATAAGTGATAAATGTAATGTGGGGTGGGTTGTTGACACTACTTACTGTATGTCTGCACTGAAACTAGACAACCCAAGGCTTTAGCTCAGTGGTAATCACAGTTTTGAGTCATACGAACACTGGTTTGATACCTGATCAGTCACAATAGCTGGTTTATAAGTTGCCCAAAAGCACTGGTCTCAGATCAGATTAGCCAACAGAATCCTTCAGAAAGATAATATATTACCCATATCTGTGGTTAGGGTCAACGCTCTACATATTCCTCCTTGGAATCTGATAGAAATCCTAGATACTTGATAGCATCAACTCAAGCATTCCAATTCAGAAGGCTCTGTGTCTTTCTCAGTGTTTTGCAATGCTGCGTTGTGTGGCCTGTGAAATATCCTGTGAATTTATGTCCATCGATAATTGTTTGGGAGAAAAACTCTTCACCAGCTTCAGTATAGAGAAAGGGTAGATAAAAACCAACCACTCTGAACTTCATAGATATGTGCCTTTTTGTTTAGAATATTGTGTTATTACATTTTACATAAACAATTACTGTGGGAACATATCAGCGCGATGAAAGGCAAACAGTCACTTAGTATGGTAGTTAGGCGTATCCGCTCTTGGCTCAATGCCAACTTGGCAAATATGCACACCGTGAATCTACTTTCGTATCAAATCAATGAGATAACATTAGGAGAATTAGCTCAAATTCTAGTTATGTGCACATATCGGGTTAGGATTTGACACTGTATTTAATCAGGTATGGTGGGCCAACTCCGAACTGGAAATACACTTAACTTTTGCATAAATCATCATGCTTTGTCAATGGGAGATTCATTCGCATGAAAATTAGTTAAGTTGTGCACATTCATCCCTGTATGAAAAGAATATTGTCTACTGATCATATGAAGCTTTGAGGTTCTGTCACATCATTGCCACCCTTTATACCGGTTAGGCCATGTGCTAGAATAAAGCCTTGTTCACACCTGCAAGCCTTAATGCTCCAGATCGGTTTTGTTTTTTAAATCATTCCGGAATACTGACTGTCAACGGGGTTACATGTACCATGATTTGTGTGTGTTCGAACAGCAGTCATTTGCTGAGCATGGCTTTCGCTAGTTGTCATATGTGGCGGGTGGTGTTGATTGGTGGTGGTGCTCATGGCGTGCTTCCTATCACTCCGGAGAAGTGCTTGGCAAGCTAAGGTGACAACAATGCCTGTTGACATTTTCCCAGTTGCTTTGAATGTTCAAAATCTTAGTGTTAAGAACTAGGGTTGTGGAGGGCATTAAATTGTCAGCCGGTTATTGTCGTGCAAAAGACTGCCAGTCTCACGTAATTTACCGTTAATTAACAAACACCTTTAGCATCTCCATGCCTCCACACATACAAGCCACTGATCCCTTTAAGAATGTATAATAAATCAATTTAATGTACACCATCACAAAAAATCCATTGTTGTAGTCAGGTCTAAAGAAACCATATATGAATAATGTATTTCAGAAGATCTAAATATTTGTTGGCCTACTGTAGGCCTATATGTTATCTGGCTATGCTCCATGCCATAGGCTGTAGGCTTGTTCATTTAGCTACAACATATAATGTCCCGTCGCATTCTTTTTATTTTATATGATTTTATATTAATAATAATATAATTATACTTGTTTGTTGTTGTTTTTTTTGGGTAGATCAGCTTTAGTATTGCAGATTGTAACTTCCATCAATGTAATTGTCTGCATCACTTTAAATCCCCCATATATATTTTTTGCATATATACAGTACCAGTCAAAAGTTAGACACACCTACTCATTCTTTTCTTTATTTTTACTATTTTCTACATTATAGAATAATGTAGAGAGGAACTTACATCAAAACTATGAAATAACACATGGAATCATTATTAACTTAAAAAAGTGTTAAACAAATCCAAAATATATGTTATATTTGAGGTTCTTCAAATAGCCACCTTTGCCTTGATACAGCTTTGCACCTCTTGGCATTCTCTCAACCAGCTTCATGAGGAATGTTTTCCAACAGTCTTGTGGAGTTCCCACATATGCTGAGCACTTGTTGGCTGCTTTTCCTTCACTCTGCCGTCCACTCATCCCAAGCAATCTCGGGTGGGTTTGGAGTCGAAGGTTGTGGAAGCCAGGTCATCTGATGCAGCATTCCTCTCCTTCTTGGTAAAATAGCCCTTACACAGCCTGGAGGTGTGTTGGGTCATTGTCCTGTTGAAAAGAGCAAATTATAGTCCCACTAAGCCCAAACCAGATGGGATGGGCTATCGCTGTAGAATGCTGTGGTAGCCATGCTGGTTAAGTGTGCCTTGAATTCCTAAATAAATCAGTGTCACCAACAAATCCCCCCCTGCCCCCTCCTCTTCCATGCTTTACGGTGGGAACTACACATGCAGAATCACTCCCGCAGCTCTCCACAAAGACACAGCGGTTGAACCAAAATTCTCAAATTTGACTCCCAACCAAAGGACAAATTTCCACCGGTCTAATGTCCATTGCTTGTGTTTCTTGGCCCAAGCAGGTCTCTTCTTCTTATTGGTGTCCTTTAGTAGTGGTTTCTTTGCAGCAATTCGTATGAGGCCTGATTCACACAGTCCCCTCTGAACAGTTGATGTTGAGATGGCTGTACTTAACTCTGTAAGCATTTATTTGGCTTCAATTTCTGAGGCTGGTAACTGCCAATGAACCCATCCTCTACAGCAGAGGTAACCCTGGGTCTTCCATTCCTGTGGCGTCTCATGAGCCAGTTTCATCATAAGATGGTTTTGCAACTGTACTTGAAGAAACTTTCAAAGTTCTTGTTTTTCCATATCTACTTCTGTCTTAAAGTAATGATAGGGCTATGCGTTTCTCTTCCCTTATTGAGCTGTTCTTGCCATAATATGACTTGGTCTTTTACCAAATAGGGCTATCATCTGAATACCTTGTCACAACACAACTGATTGCTCTCATATCTTAAGATGAAAAATTCCACAATTAACTTTTTAAGGCTCACTGTTAATTGGTAAATTTTTAATTTGACTACCTCATGAAGGTAGTTGAGAGGGAATGCCAAGTTTCTAAGCTGTCATCAAGGCAAAGGATGGCTATTTGAAGAATCTAAAATATAAAATATGTTTTGATTTGTTTAACATTTGGTTACTACATTTACATTTACATTTTAGTCATTTAGCAGACGCTCTTATCAGAAGCGACTTACAGTTAGTGCATATAATCTTTTTTCATACTGCCCCCCGTGTTATGTGTTGTTCCATAGTTTTGATGTCTTCGCTATTATTCTGCATTTAAAAATATAAAAACTAAAGAAAACCCCTGGAATGAGTAAGGTGTGTCCCAACTTTTTGACTGGTTCTGTATACATACATACATACATACATACATACATACATACATACATACATACATACATACATACATACACATTATAAAACATATACTATCTTTAAAAATTATATCTTTTCCTTTATTACTTTCCTAACCCTACCACCCCTCCCTAATTTGGGTAAACTGTTGAACAACAATACTTAGGCCTCTACTTCCAGCTTATACATACTATATACATTTATTACTTTTTACAATAGTTCTATTTTGTTTGTTTTACTCTGAACTTCCTCTACCCTCAATCTCTCTGATCATTTCATGATTCCTGGTTACTTCCATTAAACTGTGCTCTTTCCCTAAAATATCTATAATTATTTAAGTGTTTCGCAAATAAAATATACAATATTTTTCCATTAAGAAGCGAAGTGTGCGGCACATCAGGCAGCAGCTGGATATAAGTGATCAAGCTGAAGTCCTCATATAGATAGTTTTGATTTTTTAGTTTTCAGATGTAACTTCTGCTTGAATAATCCTTTTGGTTTTCATTATTATTTAGTAACAAAAAAAGCTGTTCCTTGCCCCAGTCTGCACAGCTGTTCTCTCATCAGTATTCATATTTTCACACATCAAACTACTCTCAATTTGTCTTGTGTCTTTACTAATATGTAAAATTTAGTTTTGATTTAGAATGACCCATTATCAAAATGGGCATGGGAAAAAAAGCAGTAATCCATATGTACTCAAATGGCAGATGGCATCCCACCAGTCTAGATTTTAATAAGGGCTACTTCAGGTTTCATAAGCGGAGCATGTGGTTTATCAAGGCAGCTGAGAATAAATATAAAACACTTATTTCCTCCACGCCTCAACCACTGCTTTGGGCTCATATGCATAAGCACTAGTATACTTATTGGAGTTTTTAATTAATCTTTCACCTTAAAACTAAGTTTTTCATTTGTTGAGCTTTGCGTTCAACATCCCCAAAAACCATGTTTAATATTACTGTTCCATTTGATCATCACAGTGAAGTGAGTTTTAAAAGTGAGATAGGCCTACTGTTTTGATAAGTGCTTGATGCTCTTGATTTTCAGATTTGCATTTGTATCGTTGTCAGTGGTTGGACAATAGACCTGATTAACAGGCCATTAGAGACCTGATGTAGATTAACAAGTTGGGTACTACCAAAGCATGTCCAGAATTGCATAAAGGAGTTGCCATGGACAGTCGCATGGAATTTTTATTGTGGTCATGACTCATGATGCCGGTGTGAGGGTAACCTGGGTGACCCCTATAAAAACCTTTTTTTCTTGGATGTGTATCCAACTTTCAACGTCCTTTTAACTAGCCACAGCAGTCAACTAGCTAGCTAGGTAGCTGTTTAATCTTGCACATTCACTCATTTGTTTGTAAATAATTAACAAAATAGTTAGTCGCATGGCCAGGGATCAGATTTGATTCTGATTTCTGAATATCTGAAAGGTGGTTTGAAATCTCCAAATATCTGATTCCATTACCCACAGTTGTTCAGACTGCAGGAGAAATAACAGATTCTAATCAGATATGTAATTTTTTTTTTTTTTATAGGATTGGCGTCATTTCAAACTGCCAATGTGAACAGGAAGCCAAGAGTAAGATGCCACAGCGGCCTTACCACCATAGAATTATATTTATGTGGTTCCTATAATTTTATACTGGTCTGTAGGCACTATGCCCTTTTTTTATGATTGGCTCAGTAAGTATTAACATGATCAGGAGGGTTGTGTTATAGTTGGACCACATCCGTGCCACCCAGGCATTTCCAATGATGGAATATCAGATGTGTCTCCGCCTGGCCAGGTGCAGGCATGAGTGTGTCACATGTCATCCTCCCCACACTCCTCCAGGAATTTCAGTGTTATAGATTAAGTAAAATGAGAGCTAGAAAAATAATTATGTGTATCTGGAGCACGAGGCTGGGTGTCTGTGTTTGGATGATGTATGCAGGCTGAAACTGAAAGCGTGTGTGTTGTTCCTCACGTTGTGTGTGTCTCTTGCTCTAGATAAGACTAATGGTGACTCCAGTCCTGATGATAAGAAGCAGAGTGGACGAGAAGCCTGCTGAGAGAGGCCTCTACAGGAGATAACAGCAGGTAAGACAGACCCGATGGACTGTAGGACGGACAGACAACGGGGGCCAATGAGTTCTGGGTGTTTGGAGGTCTGTGCTTACTCACAACAACAGACTTAACCAAACCCACCAACCTACATATTGCATACGCCGTTGGCGAATATCCTCCATCTCACTCTGTTCTCTGTATCTCTTTGGGTCTCTGGTTTAATGAACAAGAATTCCTAAACCAAATAAATTTTCACACAAAAATAAATGTATCAGCATTTGTCAGTTTGCTAGTTATATCCCCATTTGTGTTTGTATATCTTCTATAGATTTTCTTAACTGCACTGTGTACTAGTTGCCGTCCCATTTCATAATCCCTTTACATGCAGTGTAGTAGAAGGCCCAAAGAGAAGGAATCCACCTGATGAGAAAGCTATCTGACTGACTGAACTGAAGGAATGTTGGTGCTGCCCGGCCTGAACTCACTGCTCTGAGTCCTGACAATCTGTGCTCCACCACTTGCACACTATCAAACACCACCAATCAGAGGTTAACTCCTGTTGCTATACTATTGTCCATCTCAAATAGTACAAATCAGGCTCTTTTCTGGTTTGCACACCCACGTCCTTCTAAACCTTACAGAGCAGTGTCTTCCATAGTCTTATTTTAGATTTCTTAGCCCGATTTAACTATGGCTTGTTTTTAAACTGATGGTAGTAAAAAGTGGTTCCATAAGGAAGATATATTGTTAGTTTAATACAGGCATATCTATTAATCCCTACCTCCTTATTTATTTAAACTATTCTACTAAGAAGTGAAATGTTACCATATCATGTTAAGGTCATGGCAAAAATGGAGTGGGTCCAGCGAAGCTGTATATTCTGTTTGAATATTTGACCAGATAGTCTGTTTTTAAATCACTTAACGTTTGACATCCCAATATCTTTCAGTTCAACTCAATTCTCAATTATACAAGATGGATGATGTATGGTAGGTCTACATATACGGTAGTTACTGGTAGAGTCTTTGTACTTGTTAGTTTAGTAAATATAATCCAATACTACCAATATTACTCCTAGAGTAGGTTACATATTTTTTTCAGAATGTTCTTGCACAGAAAGGAAATACTACTCCAGTGTACCCAGTTTTATTTTTGCCAATAATGTGCTTTTCTTTTCTCGCACACCCATTTAAATGTGTTTTTAAGTCCTCCATTTTGCTGACATTATTAAATTATTTGTGCCTGTCTGAAGCCTGTTTTTGCCTCCTTTAAAAATAAAGCAATGGTTCCAATAACATTCCTTTTGTTAGTAACCACATTAATTGATTGATATTCAGTTATTTTGTTATCGAAACAAATGATTAGTGTTGGTTTTTAGATGCAGTCAAATTTTGGCACCCTTGCATGATTCACTATTTATTCTAAAAATGTTTAAATTAAAAACTTGTTCACCGCTTCACAGTCAAATCAAACGGCCCCTGAATTGGCTTATTCAAAATGCATTAAATTTGGTTGGGAGGCAATGATTCTGGTTAACAGAAGTAATGTCTCACCTGGTAGTAAGTTGCAGGTGCCTACAGGGTAAAAATAACCATTCAACATGTTTAAAAAACAACATTCTGCTCTATTGTAAAGTACAAGGGGTTACTTTAATATAATTGACCTCATCTTGTATGTGTTCAAGTGAAGAGCTGCTTCAATCAATGGTGCTGTAATTAATTAATCGTATTTTATCTTTTCACAGGTCACAACAATAGTCACATGAAAACATGTTGCCTGTAATCTTTTCTCAGATCTGAGTTCGGGTCTAAACAAATGGCCATCATTAACCTTAGATCGTTAAAAACGATTCAAAACACTTCAATGGAGCAAAGATGTTGCTAAAGTGCCTTTCCAAGTCACCATCTTTCGAGCTGTTGCTTGGGCAAGATATGCAGTGCTATCCAACTCCCTGGCAGAGCACTACAGGTGTTACATTTACATTTACGTCATTGTAGGCGCTCTTATCAGAGCGACTTACAAATAGGTGCATTCACCTTATCGCCAGTGGGATAACCACTTTACGATCTATATTTTTTTTTGAGGGGGTGGGGGTAGAAGGATTACTTTATCCTATCCCAGGCTATTCCCTTAAAGAGGTGGGGTTTCAAATGTATAAGAGAGGGAGTATTGTCCCACTGTCCATAGAAGCTTAATTTATTAACCAATACTTTAAATGCAGCTATAATCGTTCATGTAACTTTCATCATGATAGCATAGCTTGGTAGTACGTCACCGATTCACCACTATTCATCAATCCTATTTAACGTTCTCAATATGACTTTACAATTCTAACGACTACCCAGAAAATATCACTGCAAATTACCCCCCAAAAATTGCTTTATTAACCAGAACATTTCCATGTGACATAAGTGAATCCCAATCCACAAGATGAAAGTAGAAAAACAGTAGGTAAAGTGCTTTAATTCCAACAAGAAAATAGAAAAGCCTCCTCCCTATGACCTTATTGCACAGCAGCAGTAGATGGGGAGAAGAGTTAGTAGAATGTGGGCAGCTCAGTCTCAGTTGAAGGCACCAGGGTCCACATAAGGGGTAGGCCAGGAACTGTCCTAGTTTGTTTCCTTCCTTGTCATAGTGCGCATGCGAAGCACCGCTCACAGAAGAACCTGAGGTCATTTGGGGCAAATGGATCATTTGTGGATTTACATCTGAAAAGCAGAGAGCAAAAAAACGGCCAGTTTTTTTACAACATATTTCTTTAACTCATCATTTTTAAAACTAATGTACAGTCAATTACTAGGGATATGTTTTTAGGCCAGGTCATGTGACAGGGAAAACTCATAGCAAGTAATGATTATCTTTTATTGTGGGACTTTTGTCTCTACACACCTGCCGATGTGGGCGTTACCTGCAGGCGCACTTTCTGGTCATAACCCTGTGCTTGTGGGTATGGAGAGGTACAGTTTCTTATCCAGGCAGTCATGTTATGGGCCAGTCTCAGAAACATTGGGCAGGGAAAAAATAAAAAACTACATACCATGTCCACACTAATGAGCCAAACTGTGCTGAACTAGCCCTGTTACTATCCTGTTTAGTTGCTGAACCTTTCACCTGTGGAAGTGTGAATGATCTCAATGCACTTTACAAATAGGAAGGGTGGTGCCTCATTCCATGGAGGGCTATCTTTGATATGCTGGTGTTTGTTTTTCCTTTCAGTTACCTAGACAACCAGGTGAGTTCCTCACTAATTACTAACAACCAATTAGCCTTAATTAATGTGGTCCTCTGTAGCTCAGCTGGTGACAACCTGCGTAGCTTATAGCAGCCAAAGGTAGTGGACCAATCGGACCACCCATACACAAAGAAAAATTATCATACTGTAAATTAGCTTTGATAAATCGTCTGCTAAATGTTATATTATTATTATTATTAATCAATCAAGTACATGGGAGGCAAAACCTAGACACTGTCCTCCTTGGAATGAGTTTACCCCTGTGCTGCAGGCCTAGGGCACTGTTTCCCAAACTTCGGTGCACATTTTGTTCTTTGCGCTAACACTACACGCTGATTCAAATTATCAAAGCTTGATAATTAGTTGATTATTTGAATCAGCTGTGTAGTTCTAGGGCAACCCCAACGCGTGCTGCGAGTTTAGCTTCTGGCCTGGGGCCATTTGGCAGCTCCTAGGAGATCATTTTTACTAGAGAATGTGTCTTTAAACTACACAACAATACATAAAAAAGCAAAAACACTATCGTAATTTGTTATACTGTATTTTGATATGTATTTTAGTATTAAACAGGAGCTCATCTGGAAAAGAGACCTTGGTCTCAGCATTACTCCCTGTCAAAATAAAGGTTAAATAAATAAACCGTGCTGAAAAAGGACAAAGTGATGGGATATCTGGCAAGCACAGTTTGAGAACTGTTTCACTGGCAGCACTGAGGCAAAGTCCTTCTTGACATCTTCGCTATGCCTCAAAACCAGCCTTCATGCACAGTTACAGTGCCTGCAGCAAAAAACCAGTCAGAAGAATGCTAAAAATACTTAAACAAAATCAAATCAGTCTCACAACGATGACATTTTGAAAGCCTCTAGGCTCTTCTTTATCGTAATTTAATTCAGTCAAAAAAAATGAATTGATCCTATTCATCTAGAAAAGGAGCAGCACTTTTCCCTGGCCTGCTGCCTTATCAGAAAATCTAGCCTAATCACAGTATTGACTATTGACACACAGCACTGATATGAGTAAAGGTGACCTGATTTCTGACATTTGATTCCTCATAGATACAGCGAGTTCCAAAAGTAAAGTGTAGACTGTCGCTTTAATTGAGCGTGTTAACACACTTTGTACATTCAGTGCATTGGGAAAGTATTTCAACCTCTTGATTTTCCATATTTTGTTCGTTACACCTTAAATAGTTTTTTCCCCCTCAATCTACACACAATACCCCATAATGACAAACAGGTTTTTAGAAATGTTTGCAAATATATATATATATATATATTTTTTTTATTTTTTAACTACTGAAATATCACATTTACATAAGTATTCAACCCTTTACTCAGTACTTTGTTGAAGCACCTTTGGCAGCGATTACAGCCTCGGTCTTCTTGGGTGTGACGCTACAAGCTTAGCACACCTGTATTTGGGAGTTTCTCCCATTTATCTCTGCAGATCCTCTCAAGCTCTGTCAGGTTGGATAGAGCGTCAGCTGCACAGCTATTTTCAGGTCTTTCCAGAGATGTTCGATCGGGTTCAAGTCCGGCCTCTGGCTGGGCCACTCAAGGCCATTCAGAACTGTGTCATTTGGACGCAAACTCAAAATTGAATAAATGTAAACTCTATATCTGACATGTACTGGTGTCTTGTTAAACTACCAAAACACTCTGTGTGACCTGATTTAGCCCACTGCAGTAAAAGGTTATTAAAGGGGGTAAAATTATCTGTTTCAGTCATTAGTAAAGGAGCACATCGTTAATGAGTTATTGTTATTATTATTATTATTATTATAGTGTACAATTATCTTTTAGGTGGGTACATTGTGGGTACCAAGTCATATTGTTGTAAACCTAGGGTCACAATATTGAATGCATTAAAGGCGTTATCTGTTAACACCTAGAGAGGAGAGAGAGAGTGATTTATTAAGTCCGAACTTGCAGACCCTGTAGCTGCTTAACAATACCCCTACTTGTAACCTACATTACATCTCTTTAAGTTCAGCAAGTTCACTACACATCACCTGAAGAGGATGTCACTAAGAGATCAACGTTCAAACTTTTTACTTCAAAGAAACAGGTGCACTATCAAGTTACCTAATGACAATAAATATAGTGCCCCATCCGGAGGATGTCATTAGAAGGTCAACCAAAGGACACAGCAAAGCACATCAATCACTTTTTGACAGCAACAGTCTACTATGCTCTCTCTTACATTTGCTGTTTGTTTTGGTTGCGTTTCAGATTATTTTGTGCCCAATAGAAATTAATGGTACATAATGTATTGTGTCATTTTGGAGTCACTTTTAATTGTGACCATATTTTATAATATGTTTCTACATTAATGTTGATACTTAGCTCTTATTTACATATTTCCAAACCTACACAATACATTATTACCATAATTTCTATTTAATTACAGTTAATCTAAACAACCAACAACAACAATACATCCAACGTAGTAGGAGTCAGTGTGTCGTGCGTGCGTAATCGCAACCCAAATACTAAATATTTTACTACTTCACGTAATTTTGCAATTGCCTGGTCCCCCTAAAATGGGGGACTATGCTTCAAAAAAGTGCTGTAATTTCTTGTTCATATATAAATACCCTCAAATTAAAGCTGACAGTCTGCACACTTTAACCTCATAGCTGTATCATTTTCTAATCCAAAGTGCTGGAGTACAGAAGTAAAACAACAAACGTGTCACTTCCCAATACTTTGAAGCTCACTGTGGGGGGAACACCACAATCAAAGCTCAACATCCAGGTATCAATATGATCAATATGAATGACAAAATATGACCTCTGACTGATGTCGGTGATGATACAACGTGCTTTCGCAGTCTCCCTGGTGACAGAAGAGGTGAGGTAGCCCACCTTACCTTCACCTTCAGGTCGTAGAAGACCTGGTGTCCTCCATCTTGGCCTTGTGGAGCGATGGGAAGTCTCAGTCTTTGCCCAATCAATGGTGGTCCTGGAAATACTGTGCAATGCAACTTTATTGTCCAATTTGAAAGTACAGTAGAAAGTAGAAAAATTAACTTCAACTTTTAGAAAACACGCTTTGGAAATTAATCATAATTTATACTAACAAAAATAAATGCAACATGCAACAATTTAAAAGATTTTACTGAGTTACAGTTCATATTGACATAAATAAATCAGGCCCTAAACTATGATTTCACTGACTGGAATACAGATATGCATCTGTTGTCACAGATACAACAACATCTCCTTCGCATTGATTGATCAGGCTGTTGATTCTGGCCTGTGGAATGTTGTCCCACTCCTCTTCGATGGCTGTGCAAAGTTGCTGGATATTGGAACTGAGTTGCGTCTCGTCGATCGAGCATCCCACACATGCTCAATGGGTGACATGGCTTCGAGTATGCCACGCCATGGAAGAACTGGAAGATTTTCAGCTTCCAGAATTGTGTACAGATCGCTTGCGACATAGGCGTGCATTATCATGCTGAAACATGAGGTAATGCGGATTAATGTGCGACAATGCCTGAGGATCTCATCCCGTATCTCAGTGCATTCAAGTCCCATCGATAAAATGAAATTGTGTTCATTATCCATAGCTTATAACTCCCTACCAAACCCCACCATAGGGCACTCTGTTCTAGCGTTGACATCAGCAAACTGCTTGCCCACCTGACGCCATACACATGCATGCCCCCTTGTTTCTGCCCGATACAGTTGAAACCAGGATTCTTCTCCGCGTGTGTGTGTTCGAGCATTAAGCCTACTGAAATGGGTTGCGACTCCGTGCTGCAGTCAGGTCAAATCCTGAGTGAGGGATAGCTTGAGCACGCAGATGAGCTTCCTGGAGGCGGTTTCTGACAGTTTGTGCAGAGATCTTTCGGTTGTGCAAACCCATGGTTACATCAGCTGTGTCCGTAACTGTTTTCAGGCGATCCCATGAGTCAACCCAGATGTGGAGGTCCTGGGCTGGTGTGGTTACCCGCATGGTCTGCGGTTGTGAGGCCGGTTGACATACTGCCAAATTCTCTAAAACAACGTTGGAGGTGGCTTATGTAGAGAAATTAACATTCAATTCTCTGGCAACAGCTCTGGTGACATTCCTGCAGTTAGCATACCAGTGCACACTCCTCAGCGTTCATGTGGCATTGTGCTGTGTGACAAAACTGCACATTTGGGTGGCCTTTTATTGTCCCCAGCACAAGGTGCACCTGTGTAATGATCATGCTGTTTAATCAGCTTCTTGATATACCTGTCAGGTGGATTTGGGTTCTAACTTGAAATATCCTTATTCATGTTACCATATTAGAACAATGGAGGGTGACCCGAACTAGGTGTATGGAAAGTTACTGAGTGAGAAAGGGGAGGGCAGAAAGTTTACATTCTGTCACAACATGTTATTGTTAAATCTCATGTATCTATGGAGAGGAGAAGGAAAACAGTCTTACGCCAGTCACTGATAAGGTAGGACACCTGAGTTAGGAAGGAGTGAGGAATGCGGGCCGAGGAGTCAGGTCAGGCGAAGT
This sequence comes from Coregonus clupeaformis, assembly GCF_020615455.1. Taxonomy (NCBI): domain Eukaryota; kingdom Metazoa; phylum Chordata; class Actinopteri; order Salmoniformes; family Salmonidae; genus Coregonus; species Coregonus clupeaformis. Next base: position 798,372 of record NW_025533489.1, on the reverse strand, counting down.
GAAGAAACAGTTGCCACTCGAGTTCCTGCCCTAGCAACAGAGATGTATTGGCTGTCCAGATGTGCAAGGAGGGTCTCCGCCTAGAAAGAGGAGTATAAATATACACTACCAGTCAAAAGTTTGGACACATTCATCCTACTAATTCAGGTTTTCTTTATTTACTATTTTCTACATTATAGAATAAAGAGTGAAAACATCCAAATAACACATATGAATCATTATAACCAAAATCGGTGTTAAACATATCAAAACATATTTTATATTTGAAATTCTTCGTAGCCACACTTTGCCTTGATGTCAGCTTTGCACACTCTTGGCATTCTCTCAGCCAGCTTCACCTGGAATGCTTTCCCAACAGTCTTGAAGGAGTTCCCACTATTCTGAGCACTTGTTGGCTGCTTTTCCTTCACTCTGCAGTCCAATTCATCCCAAACCATCTCAATTGGGTTGAGGTCGGGTGATTATGGGGCCAGGTCATCTGATGCCTGGCCTCCATCACTCTCCTTCTTGGTCCAAATGGCCCTTACAGCCTGGAGGTGTGTTGGGTTGTTGTCCTGTTGAAAAACAAATGACAGTCCCACTAAGCAAACCAGATGGATGCTATCACTGCAAAATGCTGTGTAGCCATGCTGGTTAAGTGTGCCTTGAATTCTAAATAAATCGCCCAACCCAGTGTCACCAGCAGCACCCCCACACCATCACACCTCCTCCTCCATGCTTCCCGGTGGGAACCACTGCGGAGATCATCCGTTCACCTACTCTGCGTCTCACAAAAGACACAGCCCGGTTGGAGACAAAATTGTACATTTGGACTCATCAACCATGGACAGATTTCCACCAGTCTAATGTCCATTGCTCGTGTTTCTTGGACCAACCAAGTCTCCTTTTCTTATTGGTGTCCTTTAGTAGTGGTGTCTTTGCAGCAATTCAACCATGAAGCTGATTCCACACAGTCCCTCTGAACAGTTGATGGTGATATGTGTCTGTTACTTAACTCTGAAGCATTTATTTGGGCTGCAATTTCTGAGGTGCAGTTAACTCCTAATAAACTTATCCTCTGCAGCAGAGGTTACTCTGGGTCTTCCATTCCTGTGGGCCCTCTTGAGAGCCAGTTTCATCATATTGATGGTTTTGCAACTGCATGAAGAAGCGTTCAGAAGTTCTTGACATTTTCTGTATTGACTGACCTTCATGTCTTAGAAATAATGATACTGTTTCTCTTCTTATTTGAGCTGTTCTTGCCATAATATGGACTTGGTCTTTTGCAAATAGGGCTATCTTCTGTATACTCCCCCTACCTTGTCACAACACAACTGATTGGCTCGAAGCATTAAGAAGGAAAGAAATTCCACTAATTAACTTTTAACAAGGCACACCTGTTAAAATTAAATGCATTCAGGTGACTACCTCATGAAGCTAGTTGAGAGAATGCCAAGAGTGTGCAAAGCTGTCATCCAAGGCAAAGGATGGCTACTAGAAGAATTTCAAATATAAAATATGTTTTGATATGTTTAACACCTTTTTTGGTTGCTACATGATTCCATATGTGTTATTTCATAGTTTTGATGTCTTCTTTTATTCTACAATTAAAAAACTCTTGAATGTGTAGGTGTGTCCAAACTTTTGACTGGTACTGTAAACGTCTTTTCAGCTGTTTCACCATTGGGTGAATAAACTGGTTTTGAGCTTTTCCTAGTCTTACGTGAGTTTTACTCTGTTTATTTTCTATTGGTGTGGATTATCTTGGCAAAGGAGAAATGCTCACTAACAGGGATGTAAACAAATATGTGCACAACATTTTTAGAGAAATAAGTTTTTGTGTGTAAAACATTTCTGGGATCTTTTATTTCAGCTCATGAAACATGGACCAACACTTTACATGTTGTGTTTATATTTTTTTTCATATCTTTGTTGTCTGAGAGGCATAGATTTTGATTATACTCTGGCTTAAAGGTTGTTTCCAGTTCATCATCAATCAAATGCTAAGTGGATGAGAGGGGAGCACGTAAAATACTTTTCTAATTTCCAGTGGGTCTTGTAGTGGCCTGGTTTGGCATATTAATGAATTGGATTGTGCCCATTATACCCCCCTTACATCTCTGTTTATTCTGCTGTCCACATCCCCCAAGAGTTAACCCAGCCATAGAGTTGTGTCTGGGTCATGAGATAGGCAAACCGGTAATGTTCTTCTAATACCTCCCAAATTCTCATCTCCATTCAATATATTATTGGCTGAAAAAATACCCAATTTGATGTAACTTAATATGTGGATCTGCCCCTGCCTCTCACTCTCTACAGTATTGTCTCTGCAATATAACAAGCCTGTTTTGTCTTTTTCAGTTACCCCTGCTTCTACGGGCCCCATTTCCACGGATGTTCTCTCAATTTTAATTCAGTGGCAGTCTGGTAGGTCAGCAGGATCAGCTGGGTGAGGTTCAAGTTAGCCTAGTCTGGAAGTGTTCAGTCAGTCAGTAGATACCAGTGGGGATATGGTTCAATTGATCCAGTAGATACCAGAGGGTATGGTTCCAGTCAGTCAGTAGATACCCGAGGATGAAGTAGTTCAGTCAGTCCAGTAGATGTGGCGCGAGGGGATGATGGAGATACAGATAGATGTCAGAGAAACGCGAAAGAGAGAGCCCGAAAACCCTTACTCGCTCATGTCCTGCCTCAGGGTGAGCGCATGTCATTGAAGGCCCCCTTCAAAGTAGAAGAGAGGCGGATTTGAGTGATCTGAAACAGACAGTGAAAAGGTTCACCCCACATGATATCATCTTTCGTGGCTTATGCTTTCTCTCTGGGGTGTCTGAGTATGTGATTGAGTAGCCCAAATGTACACCTCCTTATTATCTAATGTATATGAATATGATGTGGTCTAATCGTGTACCATAGCAAATGTGTTCAAGACTCACAATCAATACTGTACCTGTGAAGCAACACGTGTTCCACGTCGGAATGTACTATTATATCCATAGTCATAGACAGTTCTTCTTGAAAGTTGTCCTTTACATCACGGAGCAGTGCACAAAAACCCTGCATCTACTAATGTTTGTTTTGATTTGGAAGTAGGGTGGTAGCATCTAACAATTGGATTTATTGGTTTGTTGCTGCACTGCACAAATGATGTAGAGATTGACTATTTAAGGCAGATCTGTCTACTGACTGTAAATTTACATTCAGCCAGTAGCCTAGCCTTTAGAGCGTTGGGCCAGTAACCAAAAGGTCGCTGGATTCAACTCGAGCCTACATGTGAAAAAATCTGTTGATGTGCCCTTGGGCAAGCGCACCTAATTGCTCAGGGTGGCCGCTGGGCTGGGCATGACCCACTGGGGGTGTCTCAGGGGAGTTGGGATATGCAAAAACCACATTCCCATTTTACACATATGCATATAATACACACTTGTACATGTGTGAGAAACAGGAAAATATAAGCACCCACCTACCATCACAATAGTATGGTTTTGAGCGTGAGTATCTCTTTGTGTGTGCGCGTGTGCACCTTGCTGATGAAGTCCCGGTGCATGTGAGCGTGTTGCTAACTCTCCAAACCTGCAGTTGCTGATACAGCAGATAGCATCCCTCAGGTCCACCAGCCTATAGGAGCCCAGCATCTGAAAGGTCATGTGGGGCCTCACATGCATAAACTGGAGGAGAGCAGAGAGACCCACACAATGATACCATTCTACCGTGCTGATATGCGTGTTATGAAATATCCTCTAGATGCCTTTCAGCCAAATGCTGAAACAAGTATTCAACAATGCGCTGGTATAGAATTATATTAATAGGCAATATTGTTGTGTCTAATGATGTATTGTGAAATCACCAAAAGTTAAAAATTCCAACAAGACTTGGCATCGAAGAAGTACGGCACGTACTCTCTCAAATATGGCTGGGTAGAAAGTTATCTCAAACTGATCTCCCCTTCTGTACCAAGGTCAACAAGGTCCTCCAGGCCTTTTACCCACTGCTAGGCTCTCCTGAAGTCAAACAAAAACACACACACACACAAGTCAATCAAATGTCTAAACATATTCTTAGCTCTTGTGGGTCATGTTCATTAGGCACCAAACTGAAGAATATGACCCAAGAGGTCTGGAGATGTGTAGACTGCTGGGTGTCAGTCACGCTACAAGTCAAAGGTCACATCAACAGGTTTATACTCTTTGCAAGTAGCGCGGCGTTTTCAAGTAGCCTTGGAAGTTTTTGAACTTTTGTAGGCTTGCAGATGTATTCAATGACAAAAAATTTTAACGCACTGGTCTCCGGACGCAAACACCCGTAGAAGTAAATTCATCCTCAAACACGAATATAAGTTTATATATCTTAAATTACTTACAATTATATAATCAAATCAAGTAAAGCGGAAGGGGTGGTTACTTTCACAGGTATAACTCACCAGTTCATCACAGTGAGTCAACTCTGTTATCTTGCTCGATCCTCAGGGTGTCTTTGTAATCCTGCTTCTTCTTTCTCTGTCTGTCAAAACACAACAGGCAACACTTTTAATGCAGTGATTGATATCTATCACCAGAACATGAATTGGTGCATTATGTCTAAATGGTCTAGGATTAATTTGAATATAAAATACAGTAAATTGTTGTAATGTTTTGACATTAGTGTTTGCAGAGTGGGGTCAGGTGGCTGCTCTTGTTGGTGTCAAGGGGCTCCTCTTCAGGTTGACGGCGAAGATTGTCAATGCTGGAAAAAAATTCACCATGTAGAGGATTGCGGAAAAAATATAGTAATTTGACAGCAAAAAAGATCTGCAACCTCTACTTTATAAAAAACCATCTCTGATACAATTAGTTTTGATTAAGATTCTAAAATGGGTCTACAAAAACCAAAGGGAAGATCTTCCTCCCTAATTATATCCCTATCCACTACTACAGACTCTGATTCATCACCAAACATCTTATTATTACACCGAGCCTTTAGCATATTGAGAAGTTACCCTTTGTCAACTAGACTAAACACAATGGCTATCCAGCTAACTAGTGTCCCAAATACATGTATAACTAACCTTACTAACAAACCTGCAGATAGCTTTCCAGTTCATCCAACGTTTCTGGTGCGATTCCCCCTCTCCTTTGCAAAGTCGGCATCTTGAGTCTCTTCTATCCTCGTAGGAATATCAATTCGTTTCAATTTCTCAACCATGCGGTTCTGACACCAACCAACGTGGAATGGTTTGGTGTTTATATGCTTTTATATTCGCAGGAATATTTTCGTTCACATTTGAGTGTGCCCCCCCATTCATCTAAATGACGGCAAAATGCCCAGCAACGCTGGGGAAGTAGTGTCTCGAGATAGGAAAATACCAGGTAAACTACAGATTGGTAGGGAGTTATTTTACCGTGGCAATCAAAAACCCCTTACGTCATCCAGTGAAAGTAGAAACCCCATCTCGATCGAACGTAATCTGCGCCGCTTGGTCATTTTGTCAACACCCCAACATGGTGCATTGTCTGCACCAACATATATTTCCATAACTAGTTTTTCATTGGGAAAGCAGATAAGTTTTTATCAAAAGCATCTTTTATAATATAATAATATGCCATTTAGCAGACGCTTTTATCCAAAGCACTTACAGTCATGTGCACATACATTCTTACGTATGGGTATTCCACAGGATCTAACCCCTACCCTGGCGTTACAAGCGTCATGCTCTACCAATTTGAGCTACAGAGGACCTTTTGCATGGAAAAACACCAGAAGTCCTAATCATTCCTACACGTGTAATTACGTCGCTTTTGTTTTGCGCCGATTTAGCGGTTGGACAGAATGGGGTACCGGGCTCAGCCCCGGGAAGCAGCCAGGTTCCAAATTGAATGCAATCAACTTTCAGCCAGGCAAAACACGCCAAACAGTAGAAGCATCTCATTAGCATAGGCTAATTATGGGGCTGAGTTTTGCCTTGTGACTGCGGTGGGTGTGTCCTTGATTACAGAGGCCCCACCAGGCATAATTCAGTAGGCTATTTTATAAAGGTGTCAAACATGACTCACGTGAAGAATGGAACATCCATAGGTAAACCTTTTAGCCTTTTTGTTTTTGACTGGTAAATAGGCCTACTACATTTATTTTGAGGGAAATCACAAAGTTTGATATGTTTGATGGTCAGTCCTTCCAAATACATGTCAGCAATCCTTCGTCCAGAAGCCCTTCTATGGATAAAATATCCTTTTATTCATGTTGTTTGAGGTATTTTGTGTATTTTGCAAAAATAATCTGCTATCATGGATTACCACCCAAAAACTCATCTAAAATGTTAAACCTAATCCTACTTTCTATAGAACATTAAATATTATTTTTTGTATAGCATCCCACACCCATTACTTTAGAGTTGGAAAGGGTAATTTGGTCCTAATAGCTACATTGCTTTGTTGTTCTTAAGGTCTAATACATGGGTTTAATCTCCAATATCAAATCATTTCTGCGTAACAATTAAGTGGGCTGCCTTACTAATTTCCATCCCGGATTTTATACTGGTAAATTCATAGCTACTTATAATTTTTGGTTAAAAACGGCTGTATAAAATAAAGTGTCTCATT
>NW_025533489.1:780909-790601 GCF_020615455.1 Coregonus clupeaformis | reverse complement strand
AGGAAGAACGAGAGGAACAGAGAAGGTTAGATGGAGTAGAATCACGGAGCAGTGAAAAGAGAGGCCCAGAGACTAGTAGAGAGGAACAGAGGAACAGAGGGAGGAGTAGAGAGGAACAGAGGGGAGTAGAGAGGAACAGAGGGGAGTAGAGGGGAGTAGAGAGGAACCAGACATGAGGTAGAGGGGAGTAGAGAGGAACGGTAGAGAGGAACCAGAGAGGAGTAGAGAGGAAAAGAGTTGAGAGGAACAGAGGAAGGGAGTAGAGGAACGGAGGGTTGAGAGGGAACAGAGTGGGTGAGAGGGAACGAGAGAACAAACGAGGGGGGGTAGAGGGGAGTAGAGAGGAACGAGGGGAGTAGAGAGGAGTAGAAGAGGAGTGGGGGGGGTACAGAGGAGGGGAGTGAGGTAGAGAGGAGTGAGGGGATAGAGAGGAGCAGAGAGGAACGAGAGGAGTAGAGAGGTATGAGAGGATTGAGAGGAATGAGAGGAGTTGAGGGAGTGAGAGGAGTAGAGAGGAACAGAGAGGCAGGGGAGAGGGGAGTAGAGAGGAGTAGAGAAGCAGAGAGGAACAGCGAGGAGTAGTGAGGACTTGAGATGAGTAGAGAGGTAAGGAGGAGCAGAGAGGAGTAGGGAGGAACAGAGAGGAGCAGAGAGGAACAGAGAGGAGTAGAGGGATTAGAGGTGTAGAGAGGCACAGGAGGAGCAGAGAGGAACAGAGAGGAGCAGAGAGGGCCAGAGAGGTTAGAGAGGAACAGAGAGGAACAGATAGGAGTAGAGAGGAACGAGAAGAGGCAGAGAGGGTAAAGGAACCGATGGAGTAGAGAGGAACAGAGAAGTGTAGAGAGGAACAGAGAGGAGTAGAGAGGAACAGAGAGGAGTAGAGAGGAACAGAGATGCGAGAGGATGTAGAGAGGAACGAGGAACAGACAGGGTAAGAGAGGAACGAGGGGAGTAGAGAGGCAGAGAGGAGCAAGAACCGAGAGGTTGAGGGGAGCAGGGGGGGGAGCAGGGGGGGAACAGAGGGGGGGGAGTAGGGGGGAATGAGAGAGGAACGGAAGGAACGGGGTAGAGAGGAACAGAGATGAGTAGAGAGGTAAAGAGAGGAGCAGAGAGAGAAGGTAGAGAGAGGAACAGAGGAAGGCGAGAGAGGAACAGAGGGGAGTAGAGGGATTGGGGAGTAGAGCCGGAAAGGAGCAGGAACAGAGGGGGGAGCAGAGAGGAACGAGAGGAGTATATACGCTTTGATAGAACAGCAGAGAGGGTAGAGAGGAACAGATAGGAAGCAGAGAGGAACAGAGAGGATTGAGGGGGAGGTGAGATGGTTGAGAGGTAAAGAGAGAGGAGCAGAGAGGGAGTAGAGAGGGAACAGAGAGGAGCAGAGAGGGCAGAGATGAGAGAGGTTGGGGGGGTGAGATGGAGACGGAGGGAACGGGGGGAGTAGAGGGGGAGTGGGAGTAGAGAGGGTGAGGGGAGTAGAGGGGAGCAGGAGAGGGCGAGAGGAGTGAGAGGAGTGAGAGGTGAGGAAACGAGGGGAGTGTTGGTGGTAGAGAGATGAACGGGGGAGTAGGAAGGGTGAGAGGGAGTGAGAGAGAACGAGAGACGAGTAGAGGGGAATGGATATAGAATTTAAAGAGGGGAGCAGAGGGGAGTAGAGGGGAGCAGAGAGGAGCGAGAGGAACAGAGAGATTGAGGGATTGGGGATAGAGAGCACAGGGGGGAGCAGAGAGGGACGAGAGGAGCAGAACGGAGAATAGAGAGGAACTGAGGAGGAACGATGGAGTAGAAGGAACGGGGAGCAGAGAGGAGTAGAGAGGAACGATGGAGGTAGGAAACGAGGGAGTAGAGAGGAGTAGATTTGGAGAGTGAGAGGTAATGAGAGGAGCAGAGAGGAGTAGAGAGGAACCAGAGAAGAGAGCAGAACGGAGAGGAGTTGAAGGATTGGGGGAGTAGAGAGGGTAGGGATGGAACGGGGGGAGTAGGTGGAGTAGATAGTAGAGAGGAGTGGTGGGAGGAGTAGAGAGGAGCAGAGAGAACAGAGAGAGTAGAGAGAGAGTAGAGGGGGATGAGAGGAATGAGAAGACAGAGGGGGAGTAGAGAGGAGTAGAGAGGAATGAAGACAGAGGGAGTAGAGAGGAGTAGAGAGGAACAGAGAGGGTAGAGGGGAGTAGAGAAGAACAGAGAAGAAGGGCAGCGAGGAGTAGAATCAAGAGATGAGTAGAGAGGTAAAGAGAGGTGTAGAGAGGGTAGAGAGGAACAGAGAGGAGCAGAGAGGAACGAGGGGATTGAGGGGGGTTAGAGGGGGGGTAGAGAGGCACAGAGAAGGGCCCAAGGACGGATGTGAGGAAACGAGAGGAAGGTCAGAGAAGGAACGATGGAGTAGAGAGGCGGAGGGGAGCAGAGGGGGGAGTAGAGAGACGATGAATTAGAGAGGAACAGAGAGGAGTAAGAGAGAAAGTAGAGAGGGAACAGAGAGGGGGAGAGAGGAGTAGGGGGGAGTAGAGGAGAGAGGAACATAGAGGAACAGATAGAGACGTAAAACAAAACTTTTGGATGAAGAGGAACGAGACGTGGTGAATAAGTAGAACGACTGTTGAGAGGAACGGGTAAGGAGAGAGGAACAGAGAGGGTGGAGGGGGGAGTAGGAACGATAGGAGTAGAGAGGGTAAATCAGAGAGGAGTAGAGAGGAACAGAGGAGAGGAGTAGAGAGGAAAGGAGAGGGTAGAGAGGAACAGAGAGGAGTAGAGAGGAACAGAGAGGTAGAAGAGAGGAACAGAGCACGAAAGTAGAGAGGAACCGAGAGGAACGAGAGGAACGGGTAGAGAGGAGTAGAGAGGAGTAGAGAGGAACAGAGAGGGAGTAGAGAGGAGTAGAGAGTGGGAGTGAGAGGAACGAGGGTAGAGAGGAGTAGATGGGAGGGTGGGGCAGAGAGGAACGGGGTGAGAGGAGTAGAGAGGAGTAGAGAGGAATTGAGGAGTAGAGAGGAGTAGAGAGGAGTAGAGAGGAACGAGGGGAGTAGAGGGAAATTAGAGGGGAGTGAAGAACAGAGAGGAACGCGAGGGTAAGAGGAGGAACGAGATGAGTAGGGAGGTAAAGAGAGGAGCGGGGTAGAGAGGACCAGAGAGGAGCGAGAAAGGAATGGATAGGAGTAGGGAAGTAGAGGGGAGTAGAGCGCACAGAGAGGAGCAGAGAGGAACCAGAAGGACGAGAGGAACGAGAGGAGTAGAGAGGAACAGAGAGGAACAGATAGGAGTAGAGAGGAACAGAGAGGAGCAGAGAGGAGTAGAGAGGAACGATAGGAGTAGAGAGGAGACCAGAGAGAGTTGAGAGGAGACAGAGAGGAGTAGAGAGAGACGAGGGGAGTAGGGCGCAGAGGAGTAGAGAGGAACAGGAGAGGGTGAGGGGGGGAGTAGAGAGGGTGAGAGGACGAGAGAAGACAGAGAGGTAGAGAGGAACGAGAGGGTAGGAAGACAGAGAGGAGCAGAGAGGAGTAGAGAGGAACAGAGAGGAGCAAAGAGGAACAGAGAGGAGTAGGGAGGAACAGAGAGGAGAAATAGGGAACGGAGGAGTAGAGAGGAACAGAGAAGGAACAGAAGAACGAGGGGGAGTAGAGAGGAGTAGAGAGGAGTAGAGAGGAACAGAGAGGAGGAGAGAGGAACAGAGAGGAGTAGAGGGGGGGAGTAGAGGGGGAGCAGAGGATGGGATCACGATGAGCGTACTATATGAGTTAAAATACCCAGCAATCATTTGGAAGTAAGCTGTAGTTTTCATCATCCTAAGCTCGTTAGTTGGCTCATTATCTCTCCCACCTTTCCACATCAATATCTGATGTATGATGAGGGTTGTAGGCACGGTAACCCAGGTGGATCATTACCACAACCCAGTAAATTGAAAAAAGTTTGGTTACTCCATAAATGTAGCATTTACTCTACATGCTACTAACTCTCACAATGCTGAGTAACCCCAGCACGGGACAAACTATATAATGGCTAGCACACTTAGCAACAGGGGCGATTTCGCTACAAAGCCTCCATCGTCCCAATCCAGGGGGGGGCTGAGTTCCATTAATCCTGTGATTTGGTTTCCTCCCTCCTTCCAAAATGTATCCACCACAGGTGAGAGGGAGAGGGGGGTGAAAGGTAGACCTGGGGGTCTGGGGCTTGGTTATGAGAAGAGTGATATAAATGTCCCTAAATCAATTTCCTCATCTTTATCAGGCATATTTCAATCAGTGTGTACCGTTTAACTAAGTACTAGTAAAACATTTAAATAAAGAAAAAGACTAGAGGCTTGGGAAAATTCCATCTGTGTGAAACTACACTACACCCTAACTCCCACCAGGAAATGATCTGGGGCCTGATCTGAAATATCCCTCAGCCATGCATTAATGCCGATTCAAAGACACAAGAAGTCATGTTTATTTAATGCTGTGGAGGAAATCCCAGTGCTGTACCTGAGGGCTTCAGACTGGTTCTATCTAATCCACAGATGCTTCGGGATTAATGAACTTCATCTAATGTACATGTTCACGGCATATTCTACACTTTACAATATATCTAATTGTGTTGAGAGTTTTCCCAGTTTGATATGTGCGGATCAGATCGTTGCACAGCAGAATACCATCGTTAGTTTTGTCAATCATTTTAGAGATCGCTACATTGTGGAATCCCGTTGGCATTTATTTGTCTGCAGGTTTCTATTTTATTTCATCATCTTAATGTTGTTGTTTTACTAAAGTCCCTGAAACTGATGTTTACTACATCATATGATATCACATCTGTTGTAGGCATAATTTGCATGATATGAACAATGGTATTTACATAGTGGCTTAAGCCTGTTCTAGAAATAGATTGAATCTACCACAGCCAGATCCAACATGAGCTAAATCCCACAACAAAAATCTCAAACTTTCACTTCAAAAACTCCCATTGGCATCAATGCATGATTTGTGGAGAAAGTGTTGCACTAAAAGTGTGTGTATCTCAGGTCTGTATTCAGCCCTACAGTACTAACCTGTCCACGAATGTTTCTATAATAATAATCATCGGTTTCTGTAATGAGATGTTATTTCATGTCATTCCTCTATGACTCACACAGAGATCCAGTAGTCTCAACTTGAACGAGTAATTGTACTTCTCTGGCAGAAGCTATGCTACCCGGGACACCTCTCTTCATGAGCCTTTGATGTTCCTGAGCCGTGCCACCCTAATACACCCCACCTTACAACATACCTGTGCTTCAGCAGTGTGGACTAACTGTTGGCTGCTCAAAGCCTTTAGAATTGATCCATGTAACCCAGTAACCTCACATTACTCATAGCCATATCATATGTGATCCCTGAGGAAGTGAGCCTACAACCTTGGCGTTGATACTGCCGTTCTTATCAACTGAAGCAGGAACCACAATGGACCTGTAAGCCAATTTCCTTCGTACCCTGTCAAATAACGGCGATGTTATGAGGATTAGAACATTTGCTGTCTATATAGCTGCACCCTAAATAAACCACTATTCCTACCGGCATTGCCACCCAACAGAGCCTGATGGTCTGTGGTCAAAGTAGTGCACTACATAGGAACCAGGGTGCCATTTGGACGCTGAATCTATCTCCCATACATGTGGGGATGTGTATGATGTATTTTTCTGATTTGTCTGAACTACTTGCCTGTAGAAGTTTTGCAGTTTATGGAAAAATTAAAGCATCTCATCAAACACAGTAGGAAGAATACATTTCTATTTTGGAGAAGCTATGAATATCTGGCATCAAGCAGAGCAATCCTCTTTCAAGCTGTCTGTTAGTATGACAAGGAATTATTTTCATAATCTTGGTTTGTCTGATACGTCTTGTTGATTTATCGCCCGGTGATAATTTAATGCTAATATAATATAATATAATTGAGGAAAAAATTTACTTAGTCAGTGGTGTACAGTTCTCCATAAGATTTCCGAAGCCTGCTAATTTTCATCGCCGTTAAATCCAACTACCCAGACAAATTGAAAAAAAAAAATCAAAAAATCACATTATTGGATTTTTAATTAATTTATTTGCAAATTATAGTGGAAAATAGTTGGCCCAGTCCTTCCCTGACAAGCAAGATTTCTGACTCCTCTCACAACCTGTAACTTCTTCTTTAAGACTCCTCTGTCCTCCACTGATTACCTGTATTAATGAACTGTAACTTATTATCATATAAAACACCTGTGCGCCTCAAACAGTCACACTCCAAACTCCACTATATGGCCAAGACCAAAAAAGAGCTGTCAAGGACACCAGAAACAAAATTGTAGACCTGCACCAGGCTGGAAAGACTGAATCTGCAATAGTAAGCAGCTTGGTTTGAAATCAGCACAGCAAGAGCAATTATTAGGAAATGAAACATATTACTAATCATCTACCTCGATCTGGGGGCTCCACGCAAGATCTCACCCCGTAGGAGTCAAAATATCTGGAAGCGGTGAGCAAAATCCCAAACTAGAAGGACTGTGTGGACCCCCCGTTAAATAACAAACCTACCACACACACTACACCGCCAAACTCAAATCTGCAGTGCCAGGCAGTCTCCTCACTTAAGCCAGGCTAAATCTGAAGTTTGCTGATGCATTTGGATAATCCAGAAGAGGATTGGGAGAGTGTCATATGGTCAGATGGCTGCTGATAAAATCAACTGAGTAGTATTTGGAGGACATCAATCTTCCAAAAAACACCATACCTACTGTGAAGCATGGGGGTGGAAACATCATGCTTTGGGGCTGTTTTTCTGCAAAGGGACCAGGGCTGACTGATCCATTAGCAAAGGAAAAGAATGAATGGGGCCATGTAAGCGTGAGATTATTAGTGAAAACCTCCTTCCATCAGCAAGATCATTGAGATAAACGTGGCTGGGTCTTTCCAGCATGACAATGATCCCAAACACACCTTGGGCAACGCAAGGAAGTGGCTTCTTAAACCATTTCAAGATCCTGGAGTGGCCTAGCCAGTCTCCAATCTCAGCAACCCCATAAAACTTGGAGGAGATGAGAATCCTGTGTAGCGGCATAAACTTATCTGCTCTTGAGAATCTGCATGGAGGGAATATCAAAATACCAGCAACAGTGTACTTAGAAAACCTTGTGAAACTTACAGAAAGCGTTTACCTGTGGCATTCCAAGATCTAACCGTATTAAAACTTATTAATACTTATTTTCCACCATAATTTGCAAATAAATTCATGAAATCCTACAATGTGATTTTCTGAAAAAAATCTCATTTATCTGTCATAAATTGTTGTGTACATATGATGAAAATTACAGGCCTCTCTCATCTTTTTAAGTGGAACTTGCACAATTGGTGGCTTAAATTCCCTCTTTATGATGTGGGTAAAGAAAGTGTATACTGTGTATATATATATTTAATGTATGTATTTCTGTACCTGTCTATTAATGTTTCTGTATTATGTCATGTTTCATGTTTTTAATGTGACTCAGGAAGAGTAAGCTGCTGCTTTGGCTGTAGCTAATGGATAAAAATACCAAATACTATTCAGTTGTACTTGAATGTCTGCATGCACATCAGTTCCAGTGTACATGTTTACAATAGTCCCAACTAGTAGCCAATCAATGAATTTGCCTGTGGTAGAAATAGGAAGTCCCAGAAGGATTGAGAGGAGTCTGTTTTGATCTCACACCTGCCTCACCTTTGACCCCTAACACGCTCAGAACTAACCAGTCAAATATTAAACACATGAGTGAGGGTTATATATTTAGAGGGAGCGCATTAAAAGAATAGACAGCACACATAAACCCCACACACACACACACAACACAACACACACACACATCCCTTCCCCCTTGACTTCTCCTCACCCTTCAATAATAAGTAAAAGGGATTTGGAGAGCAAGGGCAGAAGCGAGAGAGAGAAGGGGGGATTGGCACCAGGGGGAATGAGGGAACATTGAACAGGCTATAGCAGGCTTTCTCCTCCCCTCCTGAAACCCAATATCAACAAGCTGGGCCCAGCTGTATTCAGTGGGGATAATGACACCTGCTGTCTGTTGCTGCAGGTCCATTCTACTGCACTATAAAATACCTGTACTGCTCTGGGACTGGGACAGCAGGGAGGGAGGGAGGGAGTCACACCCCCCTTGGCAGCGCACACACACACACACACACACACCCGCCCCCTTTTTACACACACACACACACACACACACCACCTTACTCAGCTAGAGCAGTGCAGCCACGCCGCCACTATGTCCCAGGTACCCAGTACTACCGGATAACCTAGCCAAGTAGCTGCACGCGGAATATCTCAACAGTAGGAATGGTGATCTAGGATCAGTCCAACCTCTTATTCATTATAACACTCAATTGATCCTAGATCAGCATCCCTACTCTGTCTTCCAGTAAACACTTACAGCTAGTGGAGATCACGATGACTCACACACACTGCCAGGAAGGGTGAAGTAATGACACAGCAGAATTGTCTCCTAGATTATACAGCAGTAAACAGTTGGTTGATTAACCCAGTCATTTTGAAATACTTTTTAAATGATTTACTATATAGTCAGTAGACATACATGATAGTGATTCAGTAATAGCACAGTTATTAATGCATTATATCGGAATTACAGGCCTGATTTCGCATAGTTATTGATATTATGGCATTCACCCCCAAATGGTTTCCTTGGAAAAAATATAATTCATCCCAAGTCTAAGTCTCATTGATTACTGAGTTGTGATAACGAGAGGGGAGAGAGAGAGAGAGAAAGATAGGGGGGAGAGAAAATAAAAAAACGACAGAGAGAGAGAGAGAGGCGAGACCGAGAGAGAGAGAGAGACGAGACCAAGGGGAGACGGGGCCGGGGGGGGGGGGGGGGGGGGGTTCATCTTATATTTAGCAGCCATAGCGTCAAAGCATCATCCTCTTTGTAGTGTAATAGCTACTGTATACTCTTTAGACTAGAGCCATCTTCAAGGCTCAGTCAATCGCTGAGCTCAGTGACTCCAGTGGAGGCTTGGCGAGGAGGTTGTGGGATGGGAAAGAAGCATTTAAGCAGGATTCACAGTGGGGATCCAGGAGAGAGAGAGAGAGAGAGGGAGAGAGGATTTAAGTGTAATACAGCCTGACTTTGAAGAGGGGAGAAAAATCAGTTATTACTTTTTCCTAAAATAAGAGTAATAAACTAAACTGTAAAACCAAGCAGTAACACACACAGGAATGCCTGCGCATCACACACACACACCCGTCAAAATTTGTTTTTGGTGGAATCTTGTATATAAAAAAACTCTAACATTCTGTAGTATAAACATGCCATGGGCGGATGAACGATGCACAAGAAGTACACTACACACACACACACACACACACACACACACACACACACACACACACACACACACACACACACACACACCCTTTACACACACACACACACACACACACACACACACACACACACACACACACACACACACCCGCTAATTAAAGTGCACGAGCCAGCTCCCTCAGTTCTCTGAAGTCGCTTCTCATAATCTGATCATGCTGCAGGCTCTGTGTGCATGTGCGCAATGTGTGTACCTGTGCTCCCATCTGTGTGCCCCCGCTGCAGGCTCTGTGTACCTGACGGCACTGTCCCTCCAGCACCAGGCATACAAGACCCCTCACAGGTAATGCTCTGCCAGAACCACACAGTTATGGAAACTGCCTACTTTGTTGGT
>NW_025533489.1:740909-775909 GCF_020615455.1 Coregonus clupeaformis | reverse complement strand
AGCCGAAGGTTGAATAGAATTCTCCCGAGCATCTTGAGAAAAAGCATCTGGGTGAGGACACAAGAAGACCTCCTCAGGTTTAAACCTTTGTTCCTTAAGAAGATCCCCCTCCCTCGCCCCTCCCTCACCTCGTCACCCCCCTCTTGTCCTGACATCAGGTAATTGGAGATGTTTAAGACCCACAATGCAACCCTCTCAGATCTCCCGGCTGAGTAATGGAAATTAATTGTGTGTTGGGGACATGCATGCGGCTCCTCGCTTCAACACAGCACAGAATGGAAACCGAAAAGCAGTGAGAAGAGGAAGAGGTAGAGAGGTAAGTCTTTTCCCCCAAATTGAATCAAGTGAAGATATCCTGTCTTCCAGGGCAGCTATTGGTTAGGCGAGAGCAGCTGAAACAGAGCCAGATTGTTGGCTAGTAGCCCCGCTCGTTTTTGTTATTGGCTGAAGTGGGGTTGGGATGGGGTGGGATTGGGGCCCACACATCAAAAGAATTTGTAACAAACCTAATTCATCACGGCGTAGGGATGAGCTGGTAAGAAAGATGAAAGTCAGTTATGGAGAAACTGAAAGCACATCAAGCGCTCGCGCTAGAACAAAAAGGCTGTCTGTGTTGTTCATGTTGCATTTTCTTTGACGTAGAAAGGATCCATAAAGATGCTATCATGACCTTCCCAAGAAAATTACCCTATTTGCCGGCTATTTGAATTGCTCAATTCGACGTATTTCTGTACATTGTAAATCCTACCGTGTATTAGAATTTTCCTTCGGTTTTCAGTGTAAGTTATGTGTACCATCTACATTATTTGCTAGACACCTTTGTGTTTTCTCTTCTAAACACATTTACAACTGTGATGGAAAGGGAAAGAACACAGATGAATCAAAGAATCAAAGAATCAGAACTACAATTCTCTCTCTCTCTCTCTCTCTCTCTCTCTCTCGCTCTCTCTCTCTCTCTCTCTCTCTCTCTCTCTCTCTCTCTCTCTCTCTCTCTCTCTCTTTCTCTCTCTTTCTCTCTCTCTCTCTCTCTCTCTCTCTCTCTCTCTCTCTCTCTCTCTCTCTCTCTCTCTCTCTCTCTCTCTCTCTCTCTCTCTCTCTCTTCTCTCTCTCACTCACTCACCACATCTACCACTCTCTCACTCACCACTTTTCTCCCACTCACACACACACTCTCCTCTCTACTTCTACAGGTGAGGGTACTAGAAGTTAATTGGAGAGCAGTAAGCCAGCTGTATGTCGCCTTTCATCCTGATCTCAGAAAGGGGAATTCCAGCACCTCACAGCCTGCTATAGACCTCCAATGTAGCATCAGACACACACACACACACACACACACACACAGATACGTGCATGTACACATACACACACACTGAGCGGAAGCATGTGTGCACGCATGTCACACCCAAAAACAAACACTACAAACATGTTACAACTGCAGATTGGGCCACATTCTGGGCCAGCTTAGATCATTTCACATTGATTGGATATGTTTGTGAGTGAGAAAGAAACAGAAAGTCAGTGAGTTTATATTCTGCAAACCACAACAATTTCCTGAACAAAAGTGTAACTTCCCAGCATTATAAAAGCAAAACTGCCATTCACACCACTCAACTGCTGACATATTACAATTTGATTGCTCCAAAACATTTCTGGTCCAAACATTAAATTGGAAGGCAGAGACCCTTAAACAGGTAACCCACTAGCACACTCTCCTTGTGTTTCTCCTCCCCTCCTCTCTCTCTCTCTCTCTCTCTCTCTCGCTCTCTCTCTCTCTCTCTCTTGCTCACTCTCTCTCCTCATTCTCTCTCTCCATCCATCCATCCATCTCTCTCTCTCTCTCTGTCTCTCTCTCTCTCTCTCTCTCTCTCTCTCTCTCTCTCTCTCTCTTTCTCTCTCTCTCTCTCTCTCTCTCTCTCTCTCTCTCTCTCTCCTCTCTCTCTCTCTCTCTCTCTCTCTCTCTCTCTCTCTCTCCCTCTCCCTCTCCCCTCTCTCTCTCTCTCTCTCTCTCTCTCTCTCTCTCTCTCTCCCCCTCTCTCTCTCAGAGGTGGAGTTTGATCTAACAGTAGCTATATCCCGCAGTGTCACAAACGCACATTGTATGTGGCTCTGCGCCTTCAAAGGGCATCACTGACAGGTTTTTAGATTCATTTTCCAAAACAGAGACTGAAAATAGCTTGGCTTATGTGTTGTTTATTTTCTTTAATTTCCCTCTCTCTCTTTTCTTTTAAAGTCAGATGATAACAACTGCAAGGCTTTAGTAGATTTTTGCAGAATGTTTGATATTTCTACAATATTCAGACATCACAACGTCATACAGCATGTCAAGAACGACAGGCTGAGGAGCAGGCTGGTTTTAGTTTGAAAAACACATTCCTATATTTAACATTTTAGTCATTTAGGAAATTGACAGAAAAGCTAAATTCATATGATATCCAGCGCTATTTCTTTATGTAGCAAAGCAATGATGCAAAAACGTTGAAAACCCAGAAATGTAGGATTTTCTAAAATGCTCTTTAAAGATATTATTGTAGTCACTGGTTTGGTATCTTGCACGCAACACACGCACGTACACAAACACACGCACCCCCACAAATCTTCTAATCATTAGATTTATCTGCAAAACTTCTCTTGCTATGAGACCTCAGGGATTCTTGCTGTAGCCAACTTTACTTAGTACGATCGAGACTCCGGCTCTTTCTGCCCTCAATTAAAAGTTTTCACTTTGTAGCTCGTTACAGCTCGGCATGTGCTCATCATTATATTAAACTTGCGGTTCTCTGGTTTTCCACAGTCCGTACTGAACTATCAACAAAATATCCCATTGGGTCTCAACAAGAGCAGCAAAGAACCAGTTGAATTTAACGGCATACGATTTACAGAACTGTCATCGCATCCCAAATGGCACCCTACATCTAAATAGTGTCCTGGTCAAAGTAGTGCACTACATAGAGTAGGGTGCCATTTAGACCAAGAATGTATGTCCCCAAACTAACTGACGAGCAGCCCTCTTCCAGTGAGCCATGTTGTTGATCAACATGATCTGGGATATTGATCTCAGAAACTTAAAAATAACTATGTTGTTATCTTCTATCTTTTCATCCACAAGCCCCCCTCTCTCTCTCTCTCTCTCTCTCTCTCTCATGGTTACTTGTTTACAGTCAAACCGGCTTTAAATCATAAACACAGATAGCGTACTCCAACTGAACACACACACACACGGGCAACATAAATCCCACGTCAATTTGAAAAACCAAACCCAAGCACAACACGACTACCCTCCCCCTCCTTCTCCTCCACACTTTCAAAAGGGGACAACTTAATCTTCCCCAACTTAAGAGGAATCACTAAACCTGTGAGATGGTAGTGGGTCTTCAAACCAATAGTGGGCGGAATGCTTTCGTCAATACAACAAGAGCAACAATGGTGGGGTCAACTCTTGTGAGGCCTCTTGACCCCAACATTACCACACACACACACACACACACACACACACACACACACACACACACACACACACACACACACACACACACACACACACACACACATACACACACACACACACACACACACATACAAGGACAAACAGGGACTCCTTCCACTTATCTCCTAAGTATCTAAAGAGGTTGGACGGTTTAGTGGATTACCCATGGTCCTCGCTGCCTGGTGCACCAAGGGGCCGCCGTGTTGAAAGGAAGGATCAGGAGGACTCTGTAGATTTGGGAATCTTGGTATACCTGCCGTCACCATCCACCGTGGGAAAACGCCCAACACCCCTCAGCCATTAAGGTGCTACTAAGTATTCCAATGTGTTGAGAATATTTAGGCTTTGGTTAGTGTTAATAATACTTACAAACACGGAGTGGAGTTTCTTAGTTTATGTTTCACATCAAATCCAAGGTTTTAGTTTGTCTTGGTTTGGACCTGCCACTGTTGTGTCCCGACTTAAACACCTTGAGTGAATGAACGGACCCCTGATCACAACAGACTGGGGGTTTCCCCAACCAAACACTGTGACTACAAGCCTCGCCAAACACCCTGAAACCATGGATTAAGTATGTTTCATCTCTCTCTATTTCTTCCTCCTCTGTTCCCCCTCTCTCTCTTCTCTCGCCCCTTCCCCCCTCTTTCTCTTTCTCTCTCCATCTCTCTCCCATCTCTTCCTCCCCTCTCTCTTCTTACTCAATTCCACCTCCCATCTCTCTCTTTAACAGGAGCAGCTCCAGTTCAAGTTTCAGTGTAGTGAGTTAGTGTTAGACCAGGGGAGACCAGCCAGTGTAGTGAGTTAGTGTTAGACCAGGGGAGACCAGCCAGTGTAGTGAGTTAGTGTTAGACCAGGGGAGACAAGCCAGTGTAGTGAGTTAGTGTTAGACCAGGGGAGACCAGCCAGTGTAGTGAGTTAGTGTCGGGCCAGGGGAGACCAGCCAGTGTAGTGAGTTAGTGTTAGGCCAGACCAGGGGAGACCAGCCAGTGTAGTGAGTTAGTGTTAGACCAGGGGAGACCAGCCAGTGTAGTGAGTTAGTGTTAGACCAGAGGAGACCAGCCAGTGTAGTGAGTTAGTGTTAGACCAGGGAGACCAGCCAGTGTAGTGAATTAGTGTTAGACCAGGGGAGACCAGCCAGTGTAGTGAATTAGTGTTAGACCAGGGGAGACCAGCCAGTGTAGTGAGTTAATGTTAGGCCAGACCAGGGGAGACCAGCCAGTGTAGTGAGTTAGTGTTAGACCAGGGGAGACCAGCCAGTGTAGTGAGTTAGTGTTAGACCAGGGGAGACCAGCCAGTGTAGTGAGTTAGTATTAGACCAGGGGAGACCAGCCAGTGTAGTGAGTTAGTGTTAGGCCAGACCAGGGGAGACCAGCCAGTGTAGTGATTAGTGTTAGACCAGGGGAGACCAGCCAGTGTAGTGAGTTAGTATTAGACCAGGGAGACCAGCCAGTGTAGTGAGAGTGTTAGACCAGGGAGACCAGCCAGTGTAGTGAGTTAGTATTAGACCAGGGAGACCAGCCAGTGTTCTAGTGAGTTAGTGTTAGGCCAGACCAGGGGAGACCAGCCAGTGTAGTGAGTTAGTGTTAGACCAGGGGAGACCAGCCAGTGTAGTGAGAGTATTAGACCAGGGAGACCAGCCAGTGTAGTGAGTTAGTGTTAGGCCAGACCAGGGGAGACCAGCCAGTGTAGTTAGTTAGTGTTGCGCCAGGGAGACCAGCAAGTGTAGTCAGTTAGTGTTAGACCAGGGGAGACCAGCAAGTGTAGTCAGTTAGTGTTAGACCAGGGAGACCAGCCAGTGTAGTGAGTTAGTGTTGCGCCAGGGGAGACCAGCAAGTGTAGTCAGTTAGTGTTAGACCAGGGGAGACCAGCCAGTGTAGTGAGTTAGTGTTGGGCCAGACCAGGGGAGACCAGCCAGTGTAGTCAGTTAGTGTTAGACCAGGGGAGACCAGCCAGTGTAGTGAGTTAGTGTCGGGCCAGGGGAGACAAGCCAGTGTAGTGAGTTAGTGTTGGGCCAGGGAGACCAGCCAGTGTAGTGAGTTAGTGTTGCGGCCAGGGAGACCAGCCAGTGTAGTGAGTTAGTGTTAGACCAGGGAGACCAGCCATTGTAGTAAGTTAGTGTTAGACCAGGGAGACCAGCCAGTGTAGTGAGTTAGTGTTAGACCAGGGGAGACCAGCCAGTGTAGTGGAGTTAGTGTTAGGCCAGACCAGGGGAGACCAGCCAGTGTAGTGAGTTAGTGGTTAGGCCAGTAGGGAGACCAGCCAGTGTAGTGAGTTAGTGTTGGGCCAGACCAGGGGAGACCAGCCAGTGTAGTGAGTTAGTGTTGGGCCAGGGGAGACCAGCCAGTGTAGTGAGTTAGTGTTAGACCAGGGGAGACCAGCCAGTGTAGTGAGTTAGTGTTAGACCAGGGGAGACCAGCCAGTGTAGTGAGTTAGTGTTAGGCCAGACCAGGGGAGACCAGCCAGTTTAGTGAGTTAGTGTTAGGCCAGAGACCAGCCAGTGTAGTGAGTTAGTGTTGGGCCAGGGAGACCAGCCAGTGTAGTGAGTTAGTGTTAGACCAGGGGAACCAGCCAGTGTAGTGTTAGTGTTAGACCAGGGGAGACCAGCCAGTGTAGTGAGTTAGTGTTAGACCAGGGAGACCAGCTAGTGTAGTGAGTTAGTGTTGGGCCAGGGGAGACCAGCCAGTGTAGTGAGTTAGTGTTAGACCAGGGGAGACCAGCCAGTGTAGTAAGTAGTGTTAGACCAGGGAGACCCAGCCAGTGTAGTGAGTTAGTGTTAGACCAGGGGAGACCAGCCAGTGTAGTGAGTTAGTGTTCTAGGCCAGACCAGGGGAGACCAGCCAGTGTAGTGAGTTAGTGTTGGGCCAACCAGGGAGACCAGCCAGTTAGTGAGTTAGTGTTGGGCCAGGGGAGACCAGCCAGTATAGTGAGTTAGTATTAGACCAGGGGAGACCAGCCAGTGTAGTAAGTTAGTGTTAGACCAGGGAGACCAGCCAGTGTAGTGAGTTAGTGTTGGGCCAGGGGAGACCAGCCAGTGTAGTGAGTTAGTGTTAGACCAGGGGAGACCAGCCAGTGTAGTGAGTTAGTGTTAGACCAGGGGAGACCAGCCAGTGTAGTGAGTTAGTGTTAGACCAGGGGAGACCAGCCAGTGTAGTGAGTTAGTGTTGGGCCAGACCAGGGGAGACCAGCCAGTGTAGTGAGTTAGTGTTGGGCCAGACCAGGGGAGACCAGCCAGTGTAGTGAGTTAGTATTAGACCAGGGAGACCAGCCAGTGTAGGTGGAGTTAGTGTTAGACAGACCAGGAGACCAGCCAGTGTAGTGAGTTAGTGTTAGACCAGGAGACCAGCCAGTGTAGTGAGTTAGTATTAGACCAGGGAGACCAGCCAGTGTAGTGAGTTAGTGTTAGGCCAGACCAGGAGACCAGCCAGTGTAGTTAGTTAGTGTTGCGCCAGGGGAGACCAGCAAGTGTAGTCAGTTGGTGTTAGACCAGGGGAGACCAGCCAGTGTAGTGAGTTAGTGTTGGGGCCCAGACCAGGGGAGACCAGCCAGGTGTTAGCTGAGTTAGTGTTAGACCAGGGGAGACCAGCCAGTGTAGTGAGTTAGTGTCGGGCCAGGGGAGACAAGCCAGTGTAGTGAGTTAGTGTTGGGCCAGGGGAGACCAGCCAGTGTAGTGAGTTAGTGTTGGGCCAGGGGAGACCAGCCAGTGTAGTGAGTTAGTGTTAGACCAGGGGAGACCAGCCATTGTAGTAAGTTAGTGTTAGACCAGGGGAGACCAGCCAGTGTAGTAAGTTAGTGTTAGGCCAGACCAGGGGAGACCAGCCAGTGTAGTGAGTTCTAGTGTTGGGCCAGGAGACCAGCCAGTGTAGTGAGTTAGTGTTAGACCAGGGGAGACCAGCCAGTGTAGTGAGTTAGTGTTGGGCCAGACCAGGGGAGACCAGCCAGTGTAGTGAGTTGTGGGCCAGACCAGGGGAGACCAGCCAGTGTAGTGAGTTAGTATTAGACCAGGGGAGACCAGCTAGTGTAGTGAGTTAGTGTTAGCCAGACCAGGGGAGACCAGCCAGTGTAGTGAGTTAGTGTTAGACCAGGGGAGACCAGCCAGTGTAGTGAGTTAGTATTAGACCAGGGGAGACCAGCCAGTGTAGTGAGTTAGTGTTAGGCCAGACCAGGGGAGACCAGCCAGTGTAGTTAGTTAGTGTTGCGCCAGGGGAGACCAGCAAGTGTAGTCAGTTAGTGTTAGACCAGGGGAGACCAGCCAGTGTAGTGAGTTAGTGTTGGGCCAGACCAGGGAGCACCAGCCAGTGTAGTGAGTTAGTTAGACCAGGGGAGACCAGCCAGTGTAGTGGAGAGTTAGTGTCGGGCCAGGGGAGACAAGCCGGTGTAGTGAGTTAGTGCTGGGCCAGGGGAGACCAGCCAGTGTAGTGAGTTAGTGTTGGGCCAGGGGAGACCAGCCAGTGTAGTGAGAGTTAGTGTTAGACCAGGGAGACCAGCCAGTGTAGTGAGTTAGTGTTAGGACCAGGGGAGACCAGCCAGTGTAGTGAGTTAGTGTTAGCCCAACCAGGGGAGACCAGAGCCAGTGTAGAGGTGAGTTAGTGTTGGGGCCAGGGAGACCGAGCTAGTGTAGTGAGTTAGTGTATAGACCAGGGAGACCAGCCAGTGTAGTGAGTTAGTGTTAGACCAGGGGAGACCAGCCAGTGTAGTGAGTTAGTGTTAGCCCAGACCAGGGGGAGACCAGCCAGTTTAGTGAGTTAGTGTTAGGCCAGGGAGACCAGCCAGTGTAGTGAGTTAGTGTTGGGCCAGGGGAGACCAGCCAGTGCTAGGAGTAGTGTTAGGACTAGGGGAGACCAGCCAGTGTAGTAAGTTAGTGTTAGACCAGGGGAGACCAGCCAGTTAGTGAGTTAGTGTTAGACCAGGGGAGACCAGCAAGTGTAGTGAGTTAGTGTTGGGCCAGGGGAGACCAGCCAGTGTAGTGAGTTAGTGTTAGACCAGGGGAGACCAGCCAGTGTAGTGAGTTAGTGTTGGGCCAGGGGAGACCAGCCAGTGTAGTGAGTTAGTGTTAGACCAGGGGAGACCAGCCAGTGTAGTAGTTAGTGTTAGACCAGGGGAGACCAGCCAGTGTAGTGAGTTAGTGTTAGACCAGACCAGGGGAGACCAGCCAGTGTAGTGAGTTAGTGTTGGCCAGGAGACCAGCCAGTATAGTGAGTTAGTGTTAGACCAGGGGAGACCAGCCAGTGTAGTAAGTTAGTGTTAGACCAGGGGAGACCAGCCAGTGTAGTGAGTTAGTGTTGGGCCAGACCAGGGGAGACCAGCCAGTGTAGTGAGTTAGTGTTAGACCAGGGGAGACCAGCCAGTGTAGTGAGTTAGTGTTAGACCAGGGGAGACCAGCCAGTGTAGTAAGTTAGTGTTAGGCCAGACCAGGGGAGACCAGCCAGTGTAGTGAGTTAGTGTTGGGCCAGGGGAGACCAGCCAGTGTAGTGAGTTAGTGAGACCAGGGAGACCAGCCAGGAGTGAGGCGGGCCAGGGGAGACCAGCCAGTGTAGTGAGTTAGTGTTAGACCAGGGGAGACCAGCCAGTGTAGTGAGTTAGTGTTGGGCCAGACCAGGAGACCAGCCATGCCAGACCAGGGGAGACCAGCCAGTGTAGTGAGTTAGTGTTGAGGGAGACCAGCCAGAACACGTTGAAAGGCTAAGGGGCTCTACTCTTTAATGTGGCTCCAGCAGCAGCTCTCTGGTCCTCTAATGAGGTGCTTCACACACCCACACACAAAACACACACACACATCCGCCGATGATGATTACCATTATGTTGGGGACTCATCCAAATACCTCCAGGGGACCCAAACGGAGACAGAGGCTCTCCCCCTTCCAAATCTCAAACCCCCAGACACCGACCCGGGACCCCCCACCTCCAACCCTCCAGCATTGGCACAAGACCTCAGGAAACACCCATCCAGGTCCCACCCCCACTCCCATCAGTCACCTCAGCCCTGGCCAGCACCCAGACTCCTCCACCTCACTGTCAATGCAGAGGGGGTTCACAGACAAGCCGTGGCCCTGTAGGCCCCCCAGGGCTGAGGTTCACACATCACACAACACAGAGGTGGAGAGGAGCCATGGAAAAGGTGTGGAGCTGCTGAACACTGATTTTTATAGCCAATAGGGTCTGGGAGTAGGAAGTTCTGAGAACAGGGTTTTAGGGCATTATTTGAATGGGTATGGGTAGCACCTCCATCACTCGGTCACGTCATCGCCGTTGTTGTCAACGTTCCACAGACGTCACAAAAGTAGAACGGAGGCTAATGACTTTGAACGGGAGCTAATGACTGATTCTGCAATTGATGTAGTCGAGTCACTAAACCTCGAGTCCGAATCGAGTCCCAAGTCCCCTGTGCTCGAGTCCGAGTCACCAATGGTTGAGTCATGAGTCGAGTCACGAGACCCTATGGCTGAAGTCCGAGTCCCCAGTGCTAACAGGGTGAATCATCTCCTTGTAATACTTATCTGTGCATTGGACTGCGCCCTAGCCACTAGACCAAGTATATTAAAGAGGTAGAATACAGGTGTACCAGTCCACTTTAAAATACTCACTTGATCAGCCTATTGCCAGCCCTTTGATACAGTGAAGAGCCCAACTAAGAGATATAGCGAGAGAAGGAGCGAAAGAGACTAATTAAAAGCTGTGTGTGTGGGGGGGACATCGGTACAGCCCATTGAACAGGCCGACTAGGCTAATCCCCAACACCATCAAAGGAGCCGGAGAAGGGGAGCCTGGGCCATGACAGCACCTCGGGAGAGAGAGAAGAGAGGAAGGGAGGAGAGAAGAGAAGAGAAGAGAAGAGAAGAGAAGAGAAGAGAAGAGAAGAGAAGAGAAGAGGAGAGGAGAGGAGAGGAGAGGAGAGGAGAGGAGAGGAGAGGAGAGGAGAGGAGAGGAGAGGAGAGGAGAGGAGAGGAGAGGAGGAAAGAGTGATCTGATGCCTCCTGTGATAACCTGTGTGATTATTACCTCAGGAGGGCCCTGGACTGGTCTGGACTGGACAGGTCTTGGGTGTTCTGAGAAACACAGAGAGAGTTTATACTATCTGATAGATGGGGAGATAGTGAGTTACTTGACTGCTGGTGATATGAGCACCTTCCAGGATCTCTGCTCTGCCTTTTATATCTATTTAGCCTCTTCTCCTGTCTCTCCTCTCTTGCCCCATTCTCTCCTTCCCTTCTCTCCTCTCCTCTCCCTCTCCTCCCTCTCGCTTCCTGTGGCATCAGTCTCCTCCCTGGCGCGGTACACAGGGAGGTAGTGTAGGTCAGAGCTGGGCAGCAGGGGCCCCACCAGATAGAGATGAAGCGCCCCCTAACATCCTCACAGAGCCGTGTCTGATCCCCCGCAACCAAGAGACAGAGACCCTTCCCAGGGTGAACGCCCCCTCACCCAAACACACGCACGCAGACCCCAGAGCTGGCATAGACACACAACGGTTCATGCAACACACACAAACGCCACTCTTGGCTCTGCCATTCCTGCCTCTGCCAGCCGCCAGTACTGTACATAATGGGAGGAGGAGGAGAGAGAGGAGAGAGAGAGAGAGAGAGAGAGAGAGAGAGAGAGAGAGAGAGAGAGAGAGAGAGAGAGAGAGAGAGAGAGAGAGAGAGAGAGAGGAGAGAGAATCTCTATTGTGATGAGGCTATTAATTAACCTGTGACTGGGTGTGTTGACCCCATGTGAAGAGCAGGGCTCAGTCAGAGGGGAGGTTTTCTAACAGTCATGATTATAACAAAGCATGGTGAGTATTTGCATTTAGAACCATTAATCTCTGTGGCTCAGTGTCTGATCACTGAGCGTGCACTAAACCTTCTGATTAAGAGATGTTTGTAAACACCCTTATACACACACGTGGTGATTGAAGGTTTCGTCGCTCATTCGTTGATATGAGGCTCTCTCTATGACAACAGACTCACCAGCCTCATGGTGTCTTGGAGTTAATCTCCAATGCAAAGAGATACTTCTTGCTTTTCAATAAAACTCCTTATTCAGGCTAAAATAGAAAGCCTACTCTCGTAGGGTTCTCTATATATCTCTGCTCCGTCACTCTCTCTCCCTCTCTCTCCCTCTCCCTCCCTCTCCCTCCCTCTCTCTCCCTCTCCTCCTCTCCCTCCCTCTCTCTCACCCTCCTCCCTCTCCCTCCCTCTCCTCTCTCTCCTATCTTTTTTCTCTCTCTCCTCTCCTCCCCCTTTCTCCTTCTCCTCCTCTCTCTCCTCTCCACCCCTCTCTCTCCCCCCCTCTCCCTCCCTCTCTCTCTCCTCCTCCCCTCCTCCTCTCTCTCTCTCCCTCTCCTCTCTCTCTCTCCCTCGCCTCCCTCTCTCTCCCTCCCCCTCTGCTCTCCTCTCCCTCCTCTCTCTCCTCTCTTCTCTCTCTCCCTCTCTCTCTCTCTCCCTCTCCTCTCTCTCTCTCCCTCTCCTCTCTCTCCTCCCTCTCATCCTCTCTCTCTCTCTCTCTCTCCCTCTCTCCCTCTCCTCCCTCTCTCTCCCTCTCTTCTCCTCTCTCTCTCTCTCTCTCCCTCTCCCTCTCTTTCTCTTCCTCTCTCTCCCTTCCTCCTCCCTCTCTTCCTCCTCCTCTCTCTCTCTCTCCCCCTCCTCCCCTCCCTCCCTCTCTCTCTCTCCCTCTCCTCCCTCTCCTCCTCTCTCTCTCCCTCTCTCTCCCTCCTCTCTCTCCCTCCTCTCCTCCCTCTCTTCTCTCTCTCTCCCTCTCCCTCTCTCTCTCTCCCTCTCCTCCCTCTCTCTCCCTCTCTCTCTCCTCTCCCTCTCTCTCTCTCTATCTCTCTTCTCTCCCTCTCCCTCTCTCTTCTCCCATCTCCTCTGTCTCTCTCCCTCCTCTCTCCTCCCTCTCCTCCCTCCCTCTCTCTCTCTCTCCCTCTTCTATCCCTCTCCTCCTCCCTCTCTCCCATCCTCTCTCTTTCTCTCCCCCTCTCTCTCCCTTTCTCTCTCTCCCTCTTTTCCCTCTCTCTCCTTCTCCTCTTTTCCCTCTGCTCTCTCTCTCCCTTTTCCTCTCTCTCTCTCCCTCTCCTCCTCTCTTCTATCCCTCTCCTCTCTCTCCCTCCCTCTCTCTCTCCTCCCTCTCCTCCTCCCTCTCTCTCTCTCCCTCTCCCTCTCTCTCCTCTCCTCCCTCCTCCCTCTCTCTCTCTCCTCTCCTCCTCTCCTCCTCTCTCTCCCTCTCTCTCTCTCTCCCTCCTCCCTCTCTCCCCTCTCTGCTCTCTCTCCTCTCCTCCCTCTCTCTCCCTCTCCCTCTCCCTCCCTCTCTCTCTCCATCTCCCTCTCTCTCTCTCCCTCTCCTCTCTCTCTCTCCCTCTCTCCGCACATTGTTTATCACCAATTACATAAAGCTGTAGCAGCTTGCTCCTAGGTTCTAGCTGCCGAAGCCAGAGACAGACAGGGCCCATTCACATGCAGATGTCGCTAGATAAATCCCCATCTTGTTTTGTTGTGGGATGGCTCATTTTGTTCAGGCTCTCCCCCCTCCATTCGCCCTCAGGCTCAAGCACACCCACCCCCTTGTTTGTCTCTCGTTGTTCACAACGTGGCGTGAACGAAAGAAACGCAAAAACGAAATGTGTGGAGGCGGAACGAAAATGTTAATTGGTCGCATGGCACTATATAATCCACCCCTTCACTCTTTCGCTCCTTCCTTCTCTCGTTACCTCTATAGATGACTGATAAATATTTAATTGCAAATGTGAATCTTTATTCTCATAATCCCCCTCTCCATCCCTGCTGCTTTTGAGCTCATCCTCTGTTCACAACATCCATCTAACAATAGGCCTGACGCAAGAGTCTCTCTCTCTCTCACCCAAATAAATGCCCAAACAAATAAATCTCTCTCTCTCTCTATCTGCACCCATTTAAGACACATTCAACTGTGCCACAAGTCAGGGAAACAGGAGATGGGGAACTACATTAGGTAGTGAAATTAACTCTAATACTAATGTGTTGTGTACTATCTCAGTGTCACAAAGGTGTCACGAAGGTGAGTATATCTTCCACACCTCCATCTGAACCAAGTCTATCTTTCTTCTACTATACAGGATCTGTGGCTTCCAACTTCCAGCATTAACCATAGTGGTAGTGGATCTGTGGCTTCCTTTCGCTGACAGATAGTGCTCCAACTTCCAGCATTAACCATAGTGGTAGTGGATCTGTGGCTTCCTTTCGCTGACAGATAGTGCTCCAACTTCCAGCATTAACCATAGTGGTAGTGGATCTGTGGCTTCCTTTCGCTGCCAGATAGTGCTCCAACTTCCAGCATTAACCATAGTGGTAGTGGATCTGTGGCTTCCTTTCGCTGCCAGATAGTGCTCCAACTTCCAGCATTAACCATAGTGGTAATGGATCTGTGGCTTCCTTTCGCTGCCAGATAGTGCTCCAACTTCCAGCATTAACCATAGTGGTAGTGGATCTGTGGCTTCCTTTCGCTGCCAGATAGTGCTCCAACTTCCAGCATTAACCATAGTGGTAGTTACAACTTCTAATTATTTCATGCCCCTTGGTTGTCCGGTGGGACGACGCAAGTGTTGGCGGAGAAGAAGAGAAGAGAGAGAAGACAGAATGTAAAAAGAGAGGCGTGCTGGAATGATTGACAGCAGCCGTTCCCATAGGAACTCATTAAGGCTTCTGACTAAAAGCTAGTGGGCACGCTCACACGCTGCTCTCCTGTTCTTTCTCTCTCTCTCCTCTTCTCTCTCTCTCTCTCTCCTCTCCTCTTCTTTCACTCTCTCCTCTTCTCTCTCTCTCTTCTCTTCTCTCTCTCTCCTCTTCTCTTCGCTCTCTCCTCTTCTCTTTCGCTCTCTCCCCTCTTCGCTCCGCCTCTTCTCTCTATCTCTCCTCTCCTTTTCTCTTTCGCTCTCTCCTCTTCTCTTTCGCTCTCTCCTCTTCTCTTTCGCTCTCTCCCTCTTCTCTTTCGCTCTCTCTCACTTCTCTTTCGCTCTCTCCTCTTCTCTTTCGCTCTCTCCCCCTTCTCTATCTCTCTCCTCTTCTCTTCTCTTTCGCTCTCCCTCTTCTCTTTCGCTCTCTCCTCTTCTCTTTCGCTCTCTCCTCTTCTCTTTCGCTCTCTCCTCTCTCTTTCGCTCCTCTCCTCTTCTCTTCGCTCTCTCCTCTTCTCTTTCGCTCTCTTCTCTTCTCTTTCGCTCTCTCCTCTTCTCTTTCGCTCTCTCCCCTTCTCTCTCTCTCCCTCTCCTCTTCTCTTTTGCTCTCTCCTCCTTTCGCTCTCTCCTCTTCTCTTTCGCTCTCTCCTCTTCTCTTTCGCTCTCTTCTCTTTCGCTCTCTCCCTCTCTCTCTCTCTCCTCTCCTCTTCTCTTTTGCTCTCTCCTCTTCTCTTTCGCTCTCTCCTCTTCTCTTTCGCTCTCTCCTCTTCTCTCTTTTTCCCTCCATGGTCCTCCTTTTAGACCTAACATTCAATCAGACAGACAGACAGACAGACAGACAGACAGACAGACAGACAGACAGACAGACAGACAGACAGACAGAGAGAGAGAGAGAGAGAGAGAGAGAGAGAGAGAGAGAGAGAGAGAGAGAGAGAGAATAAACAACTGCCTTATCTCTGCAGCAGCATCACCACAGAAAGAAGAGTGTACTGAACTCTCTGTGCTCTTTATCTCATCTGATCTGACGCTTTTAAAACACAACGTTTTTTTTGGCCTCGTCTTCTCTTTCATTCAGAGTTCCTCTGGAAGGGTTTCTGCTCAGACTGTGTTCTTTTCCAGCCCCCTCTGTGACTTTCTGTGCTTGGTCCTTAGTAGTCTCTCTCACTTTCTCTTTTTATGCTCCCTCTCTCGTTCTCTCTCTCCTTCTCTCTCCCGGGCTGTTTTGGAGGCAGGGGCAAGGGTTCTGAAAGTTGAAGTGAAGTTGAAGTGTTTGGTCCTCTGAGAGAAGTTGATTCTATAACGAAGTACATAGAGATTTCATGACTGGTGTGAAACTTTCGCTCGCTCGAAAGTTTGGTCTCATCCATTAACGATATACCATCTTTGACATTAGTGATTGTCACGTTCGTTCATGAACGGGTCAGACCAAGGCGCAGCGTGATATGCATACATGTTTATTTGAACCGAATAAACAACTACAAAACAACAAACGAAACGTGAAGTCCAAGGTACACAAACAACATACCTCAACACGGAACAAGATCCCACAACCCACTAGTGCCAATAGGCTGCCTAAGTATGGTTCCAATCAGAGACAACGAGCTACAGCTGCCTCTGATTGGGAACCACACCGCCAACATAGATCTACACATAATAGAACACCAACATAGAAATACACAACATAGAACATACACACCCTGACTCAACATATACGAGTCCCCAGAGTCAGGGCGTGACAGTACCCCCAAAGGTGCGGACTCCACCGCACAACCTTACTTAACAGGGTAGGGGCCGGGTGGGCATTCCGCCTCGGAGGCGGATCCGGCTCCGGCGTGACCACCACCTATTCTCCGCCTCCCTGTTGCGCCCCTGGTCTGGTCTGGACCTCGGCGTGCTGCTTCCCCTCTCCTTCCTCCCACTATACTCCAAGCCCTGTCTGGACCCTGGTGTGGGAGACCCCGAACCTGGAGAGGGGCTGACGTCTGGGTCTGGACTGGAGCCGCTGACCGGAGCTGGACCGGGCACCGGTGGAGCGGACTGCTCTGGCTCCGGAGTGGAGCCGCTGACCGGATCTGGACTGGACCCCGGTGGAGTGTACTGATCTGGCTCCGGAGTGGAGCCGCTGACCGGAGCTGGATCAGGCACCGGTGGAGAGGACTACTCTGGCTCCGGAGTGGAGCCGCTGACCGGAGCTGGACTGGACTCCGGTGGAGTGGACTGCTCTGGCTCCGGAGTGGAGCAGCTGACCGGAGCTGGATCAGGCACCGGTGGAGCGGACTGCTCTGGCTCGGGACTGGAGCAGCACCGAGCTGGATCAGGCACTGGTGGAGCCGGACTGCTCTGGCTCGACTGGAGCTGCCGACTGGTGCCGGACCAGGCACCGGTGGAACGGGCACGGGCCGTGCCGGACTGGACACACTCACCACTGGTCTGCTGCGAGGAGCAGGCACGGGCCGAACCGGACTAGGAACATGCACCACTGGCCTGCTGCGAGGAGCAGGAACAGGCCGGGCCGGACTGGCGACACACACCACTGGCTTGGTGCGAGAAGCAGGAACAGGCCGGGCCGGGCTGAACGTGCACCACTGGCTTGGTGCGAGGACAGGAACAGGCCGGACCGGGCTGACGCGCGCACCACTGGCTTGGTCAGGACAGGAACAGGCCGGGCCGGGCTGGCGACGCGCACCACTGGCTTGGTGCGAGGGGCAGGAACAGGCCGGGCCGGGCTGGCAACGCGCACCACTGGCTTGGTGCGAGGAGCAGGAAGGGGCCGGACCGGACTGCAAAGGCGGACTGGAGGTCTGGAGTGGAGAGCTGGCACAACCCGTCCTGGCTGGCTACCCACTTTCGCACTACACGTGCGGGGCGCTGGCACAGGACGCACTGGGCTGTGCACGCATACTGGCGATACAGCTCGTAGAATCGGTGCAGGATATGCGGGACCGAGGAGGCGTACTGGAGACCAGGAGCGTTGAGCCGGCACACCCCGTCCTGGCTGGATGCCCATCTTCGCACGGCACGTGCGTGGTGCTAGCACAGGACGTACAGGACTGTGCCGGCACACTGGCGACACAGTACGTAGCTCCGCATAACACGGAGCCTGCCCAGTCACACGCCTCCTCGCGTGAGTACAGGGAGTTGGCTCTGCTCTAACGCTAGGCTCCGCCAACCACCCTTTTAGCCCCCCCCCCAACATTTTCTTGGGGCTGTCTCTCGGGCTTCCTCCTCGACCAGCGTCCTCTGCGTTGCCGCTGCTCCTCTCTATACCGCGGCCTCCACTGTCTCCTCCCAAGGACGGCGATCCATCCCGCCGAATCTCCTCCCATGTCCAGGAACCCTTTCCTTCCAGGATCTCCTCCCCATGTCCAGGCTGTCTGCTCCTGGACACGCTGCTTGGTCCTCGTTTGTGGATCTTCTGTCACGTTCGTTCATGAACGGGTCAGACCAAGGTGCAGCGTGGATATGCATACATGTTTATTTGAACTGAATAAACAACTACAAAACAACAAACGAAACGTGAAGTCCAAGGTACACAAACAACATACCTCAACACGGAACAAGATCCCACAACCCACTAGTGCCAATAGGCTGCCTAAGTATGGTCCCCAATCAGAGACAACGAGCTAGCAACTTTGCCTCTGATTGGGAACCACACCGGCCAACATAGATCTACACATAATAGAACACCAACATAGAAATACACAACATAGAACATACACACCCTGACTCAACATATACGAATCCCCAGAGTCAGGGCGTGACAGTGATATTAATGCGATCTGCTTGTCTGTTCATACTCTAGTGGTAGACACATAGAAATTGAATTATATTTGTCTATGGGTTGGCATCTCTTTACCGAATTAAGTTCAGAATGAAGTTCTGGGTTGAAAAAAGTGCTAAGATTTTCAATAGGTATCAACTATGGTGAATTGCACCACTCGCTCAACCATTGAATTTCCTCATCAACATTGTAGACCACCAGAGAGTGAAAGGTGATGAGACATGTTCTTAGATATATTCCATGTCCAGACTTGACACAATTTCTGACACTGGCAAATATGACCTGCCAATTAAACAGAGAGGAAGAGGGAGAGGGGATGAGAGGGGAGAGGGAAGAGAGGGAGACAGGGGAGAGAGGGATGTGTGCCTCTGAGTTTGTAATCCGCTCTCAAATTAGGAGACCGACAGACAGACCCTCAGAGCATCGGATATGGTTCACTCACTCACTGTTCCTCATTAGACATTCGTCTGTCATGACACACACAAACACACACACACACACACACAAACACGCACATGCACACACTCAATCACATAGAGACATTCCTAGGTCTGAGGGCCTCTCTATCCCATTTGGGATTCTTACAAACTTGGAATTTGGACATTCAAGCAGAACATGGCTTTTTTCCCATTTAAACATCAGCCAATGGACATCTACCTGCTCCACCATGACAGAGCCTTTCAGGAGGGGGCTTCCTATCTTGCTAGTCTAGATCCTCCACTTTGGTTGCAAACAATCAAAATACTAAACCTCTCAGCAGAATCTCAGTTGATAACAACCTTAGAGTCAAATGAAAATGATTGAAAAACATAGTTTATCTCCTTCAAAATCCACAAAACCTAAACAATCCATATCTGCATCCATTGTGATTGTGAATTCAAAGAAATATCTCAAGGACATGTGCGTCTTGGGTGTCTACATCCAGTGAAAACAGTTAGATGGGAAAAAACAGTTAGAGTTTAGAATGTTGTTGTTGAAACCGTGATTACCACTATTTATGACTATGTTTGGGCTGGGTTTTTAAGAGTCTGAAACGAATGAATGATTTGAGCGATGAAAAAAAAATCCACATTGGTGTCGAGCCAACGGTTAAATAAAAATGATTAAGAAGAAAGCAGAAGATCAATAGGAGTTTATATCACTCTGTAAATCCCCCTTTGCTTTGTGTTTTTATTTGAAGTCAGAGTGAAGCACTCACTCACTTTAAATCAAAGAGCTGTCATCTTCGCTGTGGTTACTGTAGATAATATTATGCTTAATGTCTTCGGTTACTTTTTTTAGGTTTTTCAGACTGAACTTCAAATACCATAGACTCCACTTTCTCTCTCCCGCTGCAACGCTCTTTGCGTCATTGGAAAGTTGGCACATGCGTGCATGCATTCGGGCGGTCGGTTTCTGAGTTGAGGTTGTGTTAAGTCGACTACTCATTGAGATGAATTAGAAAATGGATCGTCTGAGATCTGACGCTGTCGGCGCAGGATACTGTTGATGACTCAACGTTGATGTAAAGACTCTGACACGAGTGGATTGAAATCATTGTCTCGTAGAAGACACTGGCTACGTCCCAAATGGCACCCTATTCCACATAGTGCACTACTTTTTGACTAGAGCCCGGGCCCTGGTCAAAAGTAGTGCACTATAGGGAATATGGTATCATCTGGGATGCAGACTTAGACTAAGCAGGCCAATGAGAAATTAGCTTGATGAGAAAAGACTGACGCTAACCACAGCCAACAACAAAAAACTCCAAGCTGTCTTCAGACGTCACGGCCCGGGCCGCTAACGCAAATAAACAACGGTGTGTGTGTGTTTGTGTGTGTGTTTGTGTGTGTGTGTGTGTGTCAATGTCATCGGGTGCGACCATGGCTCTTCGCTCGAGCCGCCGCCTCCCAGGCCCCAGAAAGCCCTCCACCAATCAGATGCTTTCTCTGGCACGCTTCGGGATGACCGCAGAGGAACAAGAAAACAAATGCTGGGCAAACAAACCGGGATCGAGCCAAAGCCACCAACCCTGTTGATCCCGTCATAGCAGCAGTAAGCTGAGGCAGAAGAGCAGTTCTTAGGCTTTTGTGGGAACGTTTAGATGTGGTCCCCTTTCCTCGCTCAGTACATTCAATCCTAAATCTCCACATTTATTTTTCTATCTCTCCCTTTCTCCTTCTCACTTTTTCTTTCTTTCTTTCTTTCTTTCTTTCTTTCTTTCTTTCTTTCTTTCTTTCTTTCTTTCTTTCTTTCTTTCTTTCTTTCTTTCTTTCTTTCTTTCTTTCTTTCCCTCTCTCTCTCTGTCCTCTCCTCCTCCATCTCTCCTTCACTCTCTCTCCCGATCTCCTCTCTCTCCCCCTTCCCTCTCTCTCTCTGGGCCCATCTGGGCCGTCTGGTGCGGTGGGGAACATCCCCGTCCCTGTCCTCCCTGTCAGGGAGGCTCTGCGGGGGCCCGTGGGGACACAAAGGCAGGATTACTGCAGCTGCCAGTCACGCTAAGACCCTCAGCCAGATCTCCGAGGGCCCGGCCTAGCGCCCGTGTCCTCCTCAAAGATCCTCACTGCACCCCGTCACAAAGGGACGTCATTAGACCCAACACAAAAGGGCCTCCGCTCCCCCCCTGTCTTCTCATGGTTCTTAGGCAACAACGAAATCAGGAGGCCAAATAGCCTGATTAGGAGAGATAATACTGGTTTGTAAATGGGAGTGAAGGCAGTGTCATCTGGTGATAATGGGGAGGAGGGAGGAGATGTTGGAGGACAGTGTGTTGTTAGGTTTAGCATAGAACAGTGTGAGATGAGAATGGATGTGTGTGATGTGGCCAGCAGCATACCACCCTGCATCCCAATGCTGGCTTGTCTCTGAAGCTAAACAGGGTTGGTCCCGGGTTGGTTCCTGGATGGGAGACCAGATGCTGCTGGAAGTGGTGTTGGGGGGCGAATAGGAGGCATTCTTTCTTCTGGTCTAAACAAAATATCCCAATGCCCCTGGGCAGTGATTGGGGACATTGCCCTGTGTAGGGTGCAGTGTTTTAGATGGGACGTTAAATGGGTGTTCTGACTCTCTGTGGTCACTAAAGATCCCACGGCACTTATCGTAAGAATAGGGGTGTTAACCCTGGTGTCCTGGCTAAATTCCCAATCTGGCCCTCATACCATCATGGCCACCTAATCATCCCCAGCTTCCAATTGGCTCATTCATCCCCCCTCCTCTCCCCTCTAACTATTCCCCAGGTTGTTGCTGTAAATGAGAATGTGTTTTCAGTCAACTTACCTGGTAAAATAATGGTGGAATAAATATAAATCAAATGATGTGGGTTTTCGTTGGATCTGTTATGAGGTTGTCACGCGTTTTGAGGTTGTGATGCGTTTTCTGTATAGTTTGTGGAGGGAGAGATTACTTACAAGTAGTTCTTGTTAGTTGAGACTAAAGTAATTAGAGGGTACATTTGTTAAAAAAAGAATACAAAGGTCTTTAGGGTAGTGTTCTTCAAGTGTAGATAATTCCATTAAATATTGATTTATTTTAGACTAATTTAACAATGTCAAAAAACTTTAAATCAAGAAATTGTTATGCACAAGTGAAAACCAAAAAGAATGATTTATTAAGCTTTCTTAATTATACATTAAAAAGATTTGTTTTAATTTGAAACTTTCCAAAGAATATCTCAGTTTGTCTTGATGTTAAGATTCTTTGAAAATACCTCTGTCTCTGAAATCATTACATTTGATCTTTAAATTAATTGGAAGAATAGAAAAACAAAATATTCCCCACCCTTCACTCTTGCACTTATCAAACGGTTAGCAATATTCCACAAGGTTCTCTATGTATGTTCTTCACAGAGCCTGGTCCACTTAAGTCATTAAGAAGAAGCATGGCCTATGATTTTAGAGTTGGGCCGCTGAATCATGTTGGTTTGTTTTCGCCCCTGGAACCAAAAAGGGTTCTACCTAGAACCAAAAAGGGTTCTACCTGGAACCAAAAAGGGTTCTACCTGGAACCAAAAAGGTCTAAGAGTGTATCTCTTTCTCTCGTTCAATCTGTGACAACTGAGAACTAGGCCTGATCTGCTAACACACCATGCTACAGAGAAATACACATGTGCGCGCACACACACACACTCACTCCACATTGGGGCAACCTCACACCACTTTGGGGCGGTCAGCTACAGATGTAGGATCTTCATCTGATCACCCTGTTGCAGGAGAATCAAAGCAAATCAAATCAAGCTTTATTTATACAGCACAACCGGCCGTGATCGGGAGTCCCATGGGGCGGCACGCAATTGGCCCAGCGTCGTCTGGGTTAGGGGAGGGTTTGGCCGGGGGGGTTTTACTTGGCTCATCTTGCTCTAGCGACTCCTTGTGGCGGGCCGGGCACCTGCAGGTTGGCCTCAGTCGTCAGTTGAACAGTGTTTCCTCCGACACATTGGTGCAGCTGTCTTCCGGGTTAAGCGGGCGGGTGTTAAGAAGCGTGGTTTGGCGGGTCATGTTTCGGAGGACGCATGACCCGACCTTCACCTCCCGAGCCCGTTGGGGAGTTGCAGCAAAGAGACAAAATCAAAATTGGGAGAAAAAGAAAATGGGTAAAATACAAAAAATTAAATAACAAAATAAATGAAAAATTAAAATAAAAGATGAAATAATTACTACACAACAAACATAAGATAAAAAATTAAAGAATGACAAAGAATGTCCACAGTTTCGTCCCCCCTCAGGTTCTCTGGCAGGCTATTCCAGAAGCTGGGGCATAATTACTAAAGGCTGCCTCTCCATGCCTCTTGGTCCTAGGCTTTGGGATGCAATGAAGAAAATGTCAAACTTGTAGTGTACTTGAGGTTTAAAAGGCTTCTGAAGTTTTTAATTTCCATTTTGATTGTCCACTTTATCAAAACCTACAAGAATGTCCATGAATTTTGATCCACATAATAATTCACATTTCCTGTTGCTGCAGGATTATTTTCCTGCTGTAGCAAACTGGCTCAAATTAAGATCCTACATCTGTAGACCTCTGATTCCATAGCAACAGTAAGGCAGAGGAATATATACTCAGTAGACAGTTTATTAGGTGTACCACCCCATTCACTAAAGTGGTTCACTCCTACAGACAGTGAGTCACATGGCCGTGGCTTGCTATGTAAAGCAGGCACACAGGATTCGAGGCATTCAGTTACTGTTCGATTGAACGTTAGAATGGGAAAGATGAGTGAAAGACAGCTAGTTGATGAGAGGGGTAGAATGAGAATGGAAAGAATCGTGCAAGCTAACAGGCGGGCCACAAACAGACAAATAACGGCGCAGTACAACAGCGGTGTGCAGAACGGCATCTCGGAACGCACAACTCGTCGGTCCTTGTCACGAATGGGCTATTGCAGCAGACGACCACACTGGGTTCCACTCCTATCAGCTTAAAACAAGAAGAAGCAGACCACACGATCACTAACACTGGACAATTGAGGAGTGGAAAAACATTGCCTGGTCTGACGAATCCCTGTTCCTGTTGTGTCATGCTGATGCCAGAGTCAGGATTTGGTGCGTAAGCAGCTTGAGTCCATGGTCACATCCTGCCTGGTGTCGACGGTACAGGCTGGTGGGGGTGGTGTAACGGTGTGGGGAATGTTTTCCTGGCACACGTTAGGTCCCTTGATACCAATTGAGCAACGTTTCCATGCCCCGAAGAGGTCAGGCTGTTCTGGAGGCAAAAGGGGGTCCGACACGGTACTAGATGGGTGTACCTAATAAACTTTTTTTTTTTACAGGAACTTAAAGTGTTAAGGTATAGCTCCTCTATCGTACACTCACACGCCAGGTTGCTCCTCCTACCTTTTTAGAATCTACACACCCAGAATGCAATGGTATAAAGATCAAAGGGTCAACTAGACTGGTGTTTACGTCAATACTCCTCAGTTATCCGTTTCTGTGGTTAGGATCCAGGGGGAATCTCTCTGACTGGATGTTATGGCTCCTGCTTCATGTCTCCTGTGTGTCTAAACACACACACACACAAGCACGCACACACACACACACACACACACACACTGTCCATTCCACGGCAAGCCAATTCAGACACAATCTAACAGAGTAGATGTGAGTGATCTAAGGACCTTCTCCTCCTCACCCTCCCTTCTCCTCTTTCCTCCTCCCTTCTCCTCCTCTTCCTCCTTCTCCTCGTCTTCCTCCCTTCTCCTCCTCTCCCTTCTTCTCCTCTTTCATTCTCTCTTCTCTTTGTTTTATTCCTTCTTCTCTTTGAATATCTTTGGCCTCGTGGAGGATCCATTGTAGCCTCAATACCCAGACAGATTGTTGCGTTCACCAAAATTGTGGACCTCTGTCTCAGTCTGAAATGGTTTTGATTAAGTGCCTGTAACTGGTGAAATAGTAACATCTCACAAGCCCAGAAGAACTATCTCACCAGAGTTGGACTGTTAAAACTGCATTGGCACATTTGTGTATTTATGGGTTTTGTCGTGGAGACAGACTTTTCCATATCAATTGTTTTATAATTGACCGGGGGAGCGCTCATAACCTGAGAAGCACACTTTAAAGGGGTAGGATTAAAGGGGTGAGCGATATAAACGATGCTCAAAGGCTTGGTAAAAAAAAGAAGGGGAATGCCTTTAAAGTCTCCAAGTCTGAACCACTGGCAGTCCACAAAGAGAAGAAACATTCACGTGTTTTATGTCGGGGGACTTTGGCTCTTTTTGTCTGAGGAAACTAGTGAGCGCCTTGAATTCGACCTCTGGAGAATTGTCCACTGTTACATCATCAACTGGGTTCTCTTTTTCTCTCACTGTCTACACTGAATGGGCCCTTCTCAGGCATAACAAAAGAAGACTGACTAAATTGGACAAAGATGAAAACACAAGTAGGGAAATCCACATGTTTATGAGGTGGACGCCAAGACAGAGTGAGGAAATAACTATCTGGAGGATAACCAAGAGGATCGTCATGGAAGACCATGTGCAGTTAGTTACACAGGACCACCCCTCTATTCACTCAGTCCCATTTCATCACTGCCTGACATTGTTTATTTACCCATAAGCCTCTCCTTCAGTGGTCGAAGTAGACAGGATAAAAAAAGAATCTTCAGTAAATATTTTCAGAATGCAGAATGTGTCGAGATTCCATGAAAGCGGGACGTTGGCTACATCTTTGTGACTAGGCTTTAGAAGGCAGATGGCTGGGCAAGGCAAGAGAAGGTATTTCTATTTGGCACAGGGTATTCTCTGGGACCTGACCAGGATTGGTTCGGTTGGGACAGAGGGGGAACTTGGGTGAGGAAGGTGAGGAGGACGATGAGGACATCTCTCTTGGCCAAGGGTTCAGGTGTTCTCCTGCCTAGCTTACAGTCATACCCTGCCCCCCCCCCCCACACACACACACACACACACACACAAGCACACCCACAGAAATATCACCTGTGACTGATCGCCTGACCTCAAAGGTAGCAGGGAGGGAAAACATGACATTCTCAGTTTAGAGTCTGCCCAGAAACCAATCCCATGGAGCCACACAGAGACTGGAGCTGCCTTTGATCTCCTCAGACACAGACCCAGACCCAACACAAACAAAGCACACACACACACACACACACACACACACACACACACACACAAGCACGTGCAAGTGCTCACACACAGACTCAAATAGACTAATGTACACACACACACACACACACAGTCACATCCCCCATTCCTAGCCACCTAATGTTGGACCATATCATACTTTTTCTCTTGAATGGATCATGAAAAACAATTATTAGGAGCTATAAAGGTCCATGATTTTAAAAAATAACAATAGAACAAATAGATATAAATCTGATTTGGGGATGGTAAAAAGTGTGTGTATAAATAATGATCACTTTTTATTAACATAATGAAAAGTAATTACAGCATCAGTAAATCATAGAATCACAGTCGTCTTGTCTATCCAAGAACATGGACCATTCTTTTACTGCCCCGCTCTAGGCCTGCCAAGAAGAAATGACTCGCATGTGAGCATCCCTTCATGTTAGGAGAAAGAGAGAGAGAGAGAGAGAGAGAGAGGGAGAGAGAGAGAGAGAGAGAGAGAGAGAGAGAGAGAGAGAGAGAGAGCGAGAGAGAGAGAGAGGGAGGGAGAGACAGACAGACAGACAGACAGACAGACAGACAGACAGACAGACAGACAGACAGACAGACAGACAGACAGACAGACAGACAGACAGACAGAGAGAGAGAGAAAGAAAGAAAGTGTAGGAAAGAGAAAGAGAGAGAGACAGAGAGAGAAATTAAAAGAGAGAGTGAGCGAGAGGGGAGAGAGAAAGAAAGACAGAGAGAAAGAGAATGAGAGAGAGAGACAAATGGAGAGAGACAAAAGAGAGAGAGACAGAGAGAGAGAGAGAGAGAGAGAGAGAGAGAGAGAGAGAGAGAGAGAGAGAGAGAGAGAGAGATGGTACTGGAGGAAGAAAAAGCATCAGAAGTATAGAGAAAAGGGAAGAAAGGAGTCTGAGTCGCCTCACTCCGAGTGAAACACCGCCGAACGGGGCCCGAGAAAACATCTGATGCTATTTAAATACAACAAAGGAGCGGAGCCAGGGTGCCTAACTAAACCTGTCAAATTGGCAGCATGTGTCTGTGCCTGGAAATGCTTTTCCCCTCCAGTAACAACTCCAGGGATTTCAGGAGATTCCTCACACACACAAGAGGGGGAGAGATAGAGAGGGGGGAGAGAGGGAGAGAAAAAAGGGGGGGAGATACACTCTTAGAAAAAAGGGTTCCAAAAGGGTTCTTCGGCTGTCCCCATAGGATAACCCTTTTTGGTTCCAGGTATAACTATTTTGGGTTCCATGTAGAACCCTCTAGGGAAGGGGTTCTACCTGGAATCAAAAAGGGTTTTTCAAAGGGTTCTCCTATGGGGACAGCCAAAGAACGCTTTTAGGTGAGAGAGAGAGAGAGAGAGAAAGGGGGGGGGGATCAATCAGTGAGAGTCACTATCACACTCCAGTGACTGTGTGGTTGGCTCTTAACAGCCCTGTGGAACAGTGCACAAGGGGAGGGTATCAAACTAAATTGGTTACTGTTAATCTATTGTGAGGGTGTGTTATAGGCAAGCTGTGGCCGTGGATTTTATGGCAGATATAAAGAAATGATACATGTTCTTGCAGGAAAACCACATAAATGTATACTAAACATAAACCCCATACACACACACACACACACACACACACACACACACACACACGCACAAACACATACTCACACACAGTGGCCCAGACTTGGCTGTGTTTACTGTTTAGCCCTGGGTGTTGATGTGATGAGACACCCAGGCCGATAGCGGCTGGTCCTCGGTCCTGGAACGCTTTCTGTTTGATCTCACACACACGGGGAAGAGGGGGTCGTGAAGGTGGCGTCCGTGCGCTGTGTGCTTGATTACAGACTGAACGGGGACCCCCTGACCCCTCAGCAGGTCAGCTATGACCCCTGACCCCAACCCAGCATGCCCTAACGCAACGCTCAATGCTTTCTCCAAAACCGCAGCATGAAACGACCAGGCTCTGTGTGTGTGTTTTTGGCAGAGATTGTGTTAGTGTGTTTTTGTGTGAGACTGTGTGTTTGTGTGTGTGTGTGTGTGTGTGTGTGTCTGTGTGTGTGTGTGTGTGTGTGTGTGTGTGTGTGTGTGTGTGTGTGTGTGTGTGTGTGTGTGTGTGTGTGTGTGTGTGTGTGTGTGTGTGTGTGTGTGTGTGTGTGTGTGTGTGTGTGTGTGTGTGTGTGTGTGTTTCTGTGTGACTGGGCCTGCTAGGGTAC
This sequence comes from Coregonus clupeaformis, assembly GCF_020615455.1. Taxonomy (NCBI): domain Eukaryota; kingdom Metazoa; phylum Chordata; class Actinopteri; order Salmoniformes; family Salmonidae; genus Coregonus; species Coregonus clupeaformis. Next base: position 748,263 of record NW_025533489.1, on the reverse strand, counting down.
AAGCAGTCATCATCATGAATCACGTTGACAATCTACTGGCAAATCCCAGTGGTGGAAAAAGTACCCAATTTCCATACTTGAGTAAAAGTAAAGATACCTTAATAGAAAATGTCTCAAGTAAAAGTGAAAGTCACCCAGTAAAATATTACTTGAGTAAAAGTCTACAAGTATTTGGTTTTAAATATACTTAAGTATCAAAAGTAAATGTAATTGCTAAAATATACTTAAGTATCAAAAGTAAATGTAAATGTTCATAAGTGACAAGCATGGTCAAATAATAATCAGGAATAAATCTCAGTTGGCTTTTCATAGCCGATCATTAAGAGTTGAAAACAGCAGGTCTGGGACAGGTAGGGGTTCCATAACCGCAGGCAGAACAGTTGAAACTGGAATAGCAGCAAGGCCAGGCGGACTGGGGACAGCAAGGAGTCACCATCCACATCACACCGTGTGGCCTCTCGCGCAATACACCTGGGAAAGAATCTCTTTGCATGCCTGATCTATCCCTGGCAATCTTCTTCAGAGATATCCAGGCATCCTGCATTCATTGCATCCAAGAGTGACATTTGATCATGTGGATGGTGGTCATAAACTTTCCACCTCCATGAGGAAAATAATTATTCTATGGGGTTGAGGAAGGGAGAGTAATGGGGGAGGAAAAGTGACACCATCCCAGGATGGGCTGCAAACCACTCTGTGACTGCATGGGAGTGGTGAAATGCCACATTGTCCCATACAATCACCCAGGTTTCCATATTTCTTCTGACTTGCCCTCTTTCCTCACCTGGCAAAAGCCTTCCATAGAGGTCATCCATTAATGAAATGAAGCGCTCTGTGTTGTATGGCTCAATTAGAGGTTTATGTAACAGCAATCCTTCAGAGGATATTGCGGCACACATTGTGATGTTGGCACCCCTCTGGCCTGGGACATTTACTGTTGCTCTTTTCCCAATCACATTCCTTCCACGTTGGCGTGTTTTGTCCATGTTAAACCAGCCTCATCCACAAAGACGAACATGTGGGGTGTTGGCCTGGCTTCAAGCTCCATGACAAATATTGTAAATCCACAGGGCAACATAACAGTTATTCTATAACAGTAGTTTACATTACAGTATACTGTAACTGAAATCACTGCTGAGTGTGCAGTGCTCTGGTGGGTTTTGTTTACAGTAAAAACAGTCCTGTATTACAGGATATAGACATCTTACCTGGACATTTACATTTACATTTACATCATTTAGCAGACGCTCTTATCCAGAGCGACTTACAAATCAAATCAAATCAAATCAAATCAAAGCAAATTTTATTGGTCACATGCACCGAATACAACAGGTGCAGACATTACAGTGAAATGCTTACTTACAGCCCTTAACCAACAGTGCATTTATTTTAAACAAAAAAAGTAAAAATAAAACAACAACAAAAAAAAGTGTTGAGAAAAAAAGAGCAGAAGTAAAATAAAGTGACAGTAGGGAGGCTATATATACAGGGGGTACCGTTGCAGAGTCAATGTGCGGGGGCACCGGCTAGTTGGAGGTAGTTGAGGTAATATGTACATGTGGGTAGAGTTAAAAGTGACTATGCATAAATACTTAACAGAGTAGCAGCAGCGTAAAAAGGATGGGGTGGGGGCAGTGCAAATAGTCCGGGTAGCCATGATTAGCTGTTCAGGAGTCTTATGGCTTGGGGGTAGAAGCTGTTGAGAAGTCTTTTGGACCTAGACTTGGCACTCCGGTACACGCTTGCCGTGCGGTAGCAGAGAGAACAGTCTATGACTAGGGTGGCTGGAGTCTTTGACAATTTTGAGGGCCTTCCTCTGACACCGCCTGGTATAGAGGTCCTGGATGGCAGGGAAGCTTTGCCCCAGTGATGTACTGGGCCGTACGCACTACCCTCTGTAGTGCCTTGCGGTCGGAGGCCAAGCAGTTGCCATACCAGGCGGTGATGCAACCAGTCAGGATGCTCTCGATGGTGCAGCTGTAGAATCTTTTGAGGATCTGAGGACCCATGCCAAATCTTTTTAGTCTCCTGAGGGGGAATAGGCTTTGTCGTGCCCTCTTCACGACTGTCTTGGTGTGTTTGGACCATGATAGTTCGTTGGTGATGTGGACACCAAGGAACTTGAAGCTCTCAACCTGTTCCACTACAGCCCCGTCGATGAGAATGGGGGCGTGCTCAGTCCTCTTTTTTTTCCTGTAGTCCACAATCATCTCCTTTGTCTTGGTCACGTTGAGGGAGAGGTTGTTGTCCTGGCACCACACGGCCAGATCTCTGACCTCCTCCCTATAGGCTGTCTCATCGTTGTCGGTGATCAGGCCTACCACTGTTGTGTCGTCGGCAAACTTAATGATGGTGTTGGAGTCGTGCAAATTGGTGCATTCAACTTATGATAGCAAGTGGGACAACCACCTCTTTTTTTATTTATTTTTATGGGGGGGGTGGGAGAGGGGGGGGGGGAGAGGGGGGTTAAGAAGGATTACTTTATACTATTCCAGGTATTCTTTAAAGAGGTAGGGTTTCAAGTGTCTCCGGAAGGTGGTCAGTGACTCCGCTGTCCTGGCATCGTGGAGGAGCTTGTTCCACCATTGGGGTGCCAGAGCAGCGAATAGCTTTGACTGGGCTGAGCGGGAACTGTGCTTCCGTAGAGGTAGGGGAGCTAGCAGGCCAGAGGTGGATGAACATAGTGCCCTCGTTTGGGTGTAGGGTCTGATCAGAGCCTGAAGGTAAGGCCGTTCCCCTCACAGCTCCATAGGCAAGCACCATGGTCTTGTAGTAGATGCGAGCCTCAACTGGAAGCGAGTGGAGTGTGTGGAGGAGCGGGGGACATATTGGTACCGGAGTTCTTTGACATGATCAGAGTTCCTCTCAAAGGGAACAGTGTACACCTGCTTCATGCTGATATAATGCTTTGTCAAGACTCTAGCAATGGTTGTCGTCCTTACACTTTCAACATTTTGAAATGTATTATTGTCTGCCAACACTCTCTCTTGAATTTCTCTGGTTTTATGGCATTGTTGCTAATGACCATGTCAACAATTACAGCTTCCAATTACAAATCCTACTTCTCCCCCCTCCATTTGGTAACTGTTGGGTCCTAAAACAGAAATAAAATGACACACAAATGGTTCGGAGAGCTTTTGCTCGATTTACTACTCTACAGTAATATTCAGTGCAGTTAGATGCCCATGCAGAATGCATATCTTGCCTGTTAGTTTGCTGGAAGGTTCTAATAATAGATGACACAGTTGAGCATTGCAAGTTTGGCTGCACTCTGAGACCAGCATCTCTCATTGATAGACCATGATTGACAACATGATCAATGATTGTAGCCCTAATCTCATCTGACACTACAACTCTGGGTCTTCCCCTCAGTCGTCTTCCACCACGGATACATAATCCTCTGCCTCTCCCGGCAACTCTTCCACCTCTGTAAGCCACTACACGATCTCTGGCTGGGTCCATGTTTATGTAAAATATATTCCAAAGATGTCCCCTTTTGTAGAGATGGTAATGACATGAAAATGGAAAACAACTGGGTAGGTCTTCAGTTACGTAATGTAGAATGAAAATCAGCTGTGAATAATTAAGAGTTATTATTATTTTATTTTAGAATTTCTATTTTGCTTTTACTGTAGCAATGTAAAAAAATTGCAGTCTAATTCAATTTTCAGTAGCTTTTGAACTTCAGTTTAACAGTTTAGATAAGGGTATTGTCACGATCGTCGTAAGGAATAGACCAAGGCGCAGCGTGATGAACGAACATGGTTAAACTTTATTATCTTTAGTGATAATAGACCACAATAACCAAAACAAGAAACGACTCGTGAAGTCCACGGTAACAATGACCAACACGGAACAAAAACACACAAACACAAAGGGAAAACAGACAGTTTAAATATGGCTCCCAATCAGAGACAACCAACGACAGCTGACACTCGTTGCCTCTGATTGGGAGTCACTCTAGGAAACATAGAAATAAACACAACAGAATGAACACACCCTGGCTCAACATATAGAGTCCCAGAGCCAGGGTGTGACAGGTATCTTAACATTTACAAATGTATCCGCAGTATTGAACAATGCTTGTTAGCAATCGAAAAAAACTGTAAGCAAACCAGACGGCACTATTTTTTTAAATTTATTTTTTTATGGATAGCCAGGGGCTATCTTCTCCAACACTTGGACATCATTTACAAACGAAGTGTGTGTGTTTAGTGAGTCTGCCAGATCAGAGGCAGTAACAAGGGACGTTCTATTGATAAGTACGTGAATTGGATCATTTCCCTGCCCTGCTAAGCATTCAAAACGTAACAAGTACTTTTGGGTGTCAGGGAAAATGTATGGTGTAAAAAGTACATTCTTTTCATTAGTAATGTAGTGAAGTAAAAGTAAAAGTTGTGAAAAATGTAAATAGTAAATCAAAGTGCAAATACCCCAAATAACAACTTATGTAGTACTTTAAAGTATTTTTACTTAAGTACTTCACACCACTGTGTGCATGTGCGTGTGTGTGTGAGAGAGACTGTGTGTGTGTGGTTTTGTGACACTATGTGTTTGTGTTTTTGAGAGAATGTGTTAGTGTGTTTTTGTGAGACTATGTGTGTGTGTTAGTGACTGTGTTTTTTTGTGGCTGGAACTGCTAGGGTCCCTTTGGATGTGGAGAACGCAGCGCTATACAACACTACAGAGACATGGAGAGCTGGAGGAGAGGAGACACTCACAGCTCCACAGCTTCTGGACATATGCCCAGGGACTGGAGAACAGAGGAGGAGTCTCTCTCATCGCCACTACCTTCTGACCTGGACAATTACAGCAGTCAAGACCACACCCCTTTCTAAACGGAGTGCGCTATGTACAGATGTAGGATCTTAATTTGATCACTCTTTTGTTGCTGAGATTTTTCCTGTGCAAACTTGTAGGGTATTCAAGGTTTAAAAAAGCTTCTAAAGTTTGTAATTACCACTTTAAAATGTCAGACTTGATTTGCCCTTCAAAAAAATTCCATTCATTACAATCCACATAATAGTTCACATTTCCTGTCGCTGCAGGATTATTTTTCTGCTGTAGCAAACTGGCTCAAATTAAGATCCTACATCCATATGATACAGTATATAAGTAGACAGAGGCTTTAACAAAATGATAAAAAATAACCTTTAAGGTTATGACACATAATACATCCACACTATAATTAAATGAAAAGATGTGATTATGTTTTGTTTTGGTGATTAAACCAATGTTCTCATTACATTTCACAATAAACTTACATTTTGAATCAATGTTTTTGTGGTGAGAGATGTTTACAATCCAAATGAATGCACAATGACAGGTTTTGAATGAAAGACTGGCTGTGTTACAAGTGTGACCAGTTTGGAGTAGTGAAAATGTACCGCATACTTGTGAAAAAAACAAAACAATGGCATTACAAAAAACTGTAGTATGGAAAACTATAAACATTTTGGAAACCCTGAATTTATCAGCAGTTGTTAGTCAGACTATTTGATACTTTAGTCCATGTAAGTTTGGCCTTGGAGGCTATAAACAGAGCTAGACAAAGAAAGGGTTAAAAGACTGTCCCTATGAGCCATACAATCTTGCACAAACTCAGCCAATTTACATGCAGTAAATTCCTCCAAACTCGCATCATCCCACCCTAGTCATAGACTGTTCTCTCTGCTACCGCACAGCAAGCGTTACCGGAGCGCCAAGTCTAGGCCCAAAATGATTTTTAACAGCTTTTACCCCCAAGCCATAAGACTCCTGAACAGCTAATCATGGCTACCCGGACTATTTGCACTGCCCCCCCACCCCCGCCCACCTCTTTTACGCTGCTGCTACTCTGTCTATTATTTATGCATAGTCACTTTAACTCTACCCACATGTACATATTACCTCAATTACCTCGACTAGCCGGTGCCCCCGCACATTGACTCTGTACCGGTACCCCCCTGTATATAGCCTCCCTACTGTTATTTTATTTTACTGCTGCTCTTTAGTTGTTTGCTTTAATTTTTTTTATTAAATCTTTAAAAATTGCATTGTTGGTTAAGGTCTTGTAAGTAAGCATTTCACTGTTGTATTCAGCGCATGTGTCACGCCCTGATCTATTCTACGCATATCACGCTGCACCTTGGTCTGACCCGTCTCTCAACGATCGTGACAGAAGATCCCACCATAAAAGGACCAAGCAGCGTGCCCAGAAAGAGCAAACGCCTGGGACTCAACGGGAGGTAACCTTGGTAGATGTCCTCCTCGGTTGGGGGAGAATTACTGAGGAGGAGGCCGTCCGTTACCGGGAGGCAATGAAGGAGAGTGTAGCCGATAAAGGACCCTGGGTGAAGGAAGAAGCCCGGGTAGGAGAGGATCAACGGCGACATCAAAGGTGCCGGCCGAAGAGGAAGCCCGAGAGGCAGCCCCAAGAAAAAAAAATTGGGGGGCTAAAGGGGTGGTCGGGGATTGAGAGAGAAGAGCCCCGACCATTGCACCAGTGGGGGTTCCAGGTGGATTCCCTACAACCATGGGAGCAGGAATGGGAGCAGTTTTACACAGAGGAGTCGGAGGAAGACAACGACGATGAATTTCTGTTCCCTCACTCGTGGGGGCTCCCGGAGGAGTCCTCACTGGAGGGGGATTGGCGGTGGAGAGAGAAGGACTGGAACAGTCGTGGATCTCCAACGCCAGTTCCCAGTCCGGCACGGCCCGTGCCTGCTCCCTGCACCAAACCAGTGGTGCGCGTATCCAGTCCAGTACGGCCCGTACCTGCTCCCCGCACCAAACCAGTGGTGCGCGTATCCAGTCCGGTACGCCCCGTACCTGCTCCCTGCACCAAACCAGTGGTGCGCGTATCCAGTCCGGTACGGCCCGTACCTGCTCCCCGCACCAAGCCAGTGGTGCGTGTCACCTGCCCGGTACGCCCCGTACCTGCTCCTCGCACCAAACCAGTGGTGCGTGTCTCCAGTCCGGCACGACCCGTGCCTGCTCCTCGCACCAGACCAGTGGTGCGTGTTCCCAATCCAGCTCCGGTCAGCGGTTCCACGCCGGAGCTAGAGCAGTCCGTTCCACCGGTGCCTAGTCCAGCTCCGGTCAGCGGATCCACTCCGGAGCCAGACCAGTCCGCTCCACCAGTGCCAAGTCCAGCTCCGGTCAGCGGATCCACTCCGGAGCCAGAGCAGTCCGCTCCACCAGTGCCAAGTCCAGCTCCGGTCAGCGGATCAAATCCGGAGCCAGAGCAGTCCGCTCCACCGGTGCCCATTCCAGCTCCGGTCAGCGGGTCCACTCCGGAGCCAGAGATGTCCGCTCCACTGGGTCCAGTCCAGCTCCGGTCAGCGGATCCACTCCGGAGCCAGAGCAGTCCGCT
>NW_025533489.1:665909-735909 GCF_020615455.1 Coregonus clupeaformis | reverse complement strand
GGCATCACCCCAGGTAACGAACACGCAAACTTGTTCAGAGCCCTTTGCGGCGCACTGTACCTTATCTAGCTCCTTTCCCGATCACCTGGTAGTTTCCCAGTGTAAGGTGCTAGTCGATTCAGGCGCAGCTGGGAACTTTATGGACAGAGCATTTGCACGCCGTCAAGGCATTTGATTGGTTCCCCTATCCATTCCACTCCCCATCAGAGCACTTGATAGTCGACCATTAGGGTCCGGGTTGGTTAAGGAGGTTACTGTACCAGTCACCATGATTACACAGGAGACGCATGTTGAGCAGATCACTTTTTTGATTGAGTCTCCTGCTTACCCTGTAGTCTTAGGTATTCCGTGGTTAGCCCTTCACAACCCCAATTATTCATGGCCGCAGAGGGTTCTTACGGGGTGGTCGTGAGTGTCCGGGTAGGTGTCTAGGTGTTTCCGTTGGTGCGACCACGGTGGAAAGTCCAGACGGTACTCCCACCGTGCGCATTCCCCCCGAATACCATGATCTGGCACTCGCGTTTTCCAAGACGCAAGCAACTAAATTACCACCTCATCGGGAGGGGGATTGCGCGATAAACCTTTGGGTAGATGCTGTACCTCCCAGGAGTCATGTGTATCCCCTGTCGCAGGCTGAAATGGAGGCTATGGAAACATACGTCACCGAGTCCCTGCGCCAGGGGTATATATGTCCCTCCACTTCACCTGCTTCCTCAAGTTTCTTCTTTGTGAGGAAGAAAGATGGCGGTTTACGTCCGTGCATTGATTATCAACCACTGAATAAGGTGACCGTACGATTTAGTTATCCTCTTCCCCTCATTCCTTCAGGGATTGAGTCAATGCATGGGGCCCGTTTTCTTTCACCAAATTAGACCTCAGGAGTGCCTACAACCTGGTGCGTATTCGGGAAGGGGATGAGTGGAAAACAGCATTCAGCACAACCTCGGGGCATTATGAATACCTGGTGATGCCCTACGGTTTGATGAATGCTCCATCCGTTTTCCAGTCCTTTGTGAATGAGGTGTTTCGGGACATGCTTGGTCGCGGTGTGGTGGTCTACATCGATGACATCCTGGTGTATTCCGCTACGCGCGCCGAGCACGTGTCCCTGGTTCGCAAGGTACTGGTCCGACTGCTGGAGAAGGATCTTTATGCCAAGGCAGAGAAGTGTGAGTTTTTCCAGCAGTCAATCTCCTTCCTCGGATACCGCATTACTACCACAGGTGTGGAGATAGCGGGAGATCGCATTTCAGCCGTGCGTAATTGGCCGACTCCAACCACGGTGAAGGAGGTGCAGTGCTTCCTTGGCTTTTCCAACTACTATCGGAGGTTTATTCGGGGCTTTGGCAAGGTCGCAACTCCCATTACCTCCTTGTTGAAGGGTGGGCCGTCCCGGCTCCGCTGGTCTGCTGAGGCTGATTTGGCCTTCGGGGTCTATTCACCTCAGCCCCGGTACTGGCTCACCCCGATTCATCACTACCGTTCGGAGTGGAGGTGGATGTGTCCGAGGTAGGGATAGGCGCTATTTTATCCCAATGCTCGGGCACGCCACCCAAGCTCCGCCCCTGTGCCTTCTTTTCGAAGAAGCTCAGTTCGACGGAGCAGAACTACAGCATTGGTGATCGGGAGCTGCTGGCGAAACACCCTTTCCTCGTCTGGACAGACCACCATAACCTGGAGTACATTCGGGCAGCGAGGAGGCTGAATCCTCGCCAGTCCAGCTGTGCTGCAGTACGTGCCTGCGCTTATCCGTGATCGTCTGATCTACTGGGCACACACAACACCCTCCTCTGGTCATCCGGGTATCGTCGTACAATGCGCTGCCTGACCGAGATGTACTGGTGGCCTACCTTGGCTAAGGACGTGAGGGTGTATGTTTCCTCCTGCTCAGTGTGCGCCCAGAGTAAGGCACCTAGGCACCTCCCAGCGGGTAAGCTACAACCTTTACCAGTTCCACAACGACCATGGTCTCACCTTAGTATTGATTTACTTACTGATCTTCCCCTCTCCCAAGGTAACACCACTATCCTGGTCGTTGTGGATCGCTTTTCGAAGTCCTGCTGCCTCCTTCCTCTGCCCGGTCTCCCCACGGCCCTTCAAACTGTGTAGGCTCTGTTTACTCACATCTTCCGGCACTACGGGGTACCAGAGGATATAGTGTCTGACCGAGGTCCCCAGTTCATGTCTGGAAGGCGTTCATGGAACGTCTGGGGGTCTCGGTCAGCCTGACCTCTGGATTTCACCCCGAGAGTAATGGTTCGCCTCCAGCGTGCCGTGCGTCGTCAGAAGCCGAACGCTGACCGCCACCGCAGGGAGGCCCCGGTTTTCGTACCGGGGGATCGGGTCTGGCTCTCGACCCGGAATCTATCCCTCTGCCTGCCCTGCCGGAAGTTGAGCCCACGGTTTGTGGGGCCGTTTAAAGTCCTGAGGAGAATAAACGAGGTTACATACAGGTTGTTACTCCCCCCTGATTACCGTATTAACCCCTCGTTTCATGTGTCTCTCCTCAGGCCGGTGGTAGCTGGTCCACTCCAGGAGTCTGAGGTTCGGGAGGTTCCTCCACCTCCTCTGGACATCGAGGGGGCCCCGCCGTACTCGATCCGTTCCATACTGGATTCGAGGTGTCGGGTGGGGGGCCTTCAGTATCTCGTGGAGTGGGAGGGGTACGGTCCGGAGGAACGGTGCTGGGTCCCAAGGAGGGACATCCTCGATCTTTCCCTGTTGAGGGATTTCCACCGTCGCCATCCGACTCACCCTGCTCCGCGTCCTCCTGGCCGTCCCCGAGGCCGGGGTCGGCGCACTGCTGGAGCCGCGCGTCGGGGGGGGGGGGTAATGTCACGACTTCCGCCGAGGCTGCCTCCCCTCCTTATTCGGGCAGGTTTCGGCGTTCATCGTCACCGGCTTACTAGCTACTGCCGATCCCATTCTCATTACTCCACTTGTCATGTCTTGTCAATCACACACACCTGGTGCTCATTCCCCTAATTAGTATGTGTATAAGTGTTCCCCTTGTCTTTGTGAGTGACTGTTTCATTGTGAGAGCGAGTAGCTTGGTTGAGCTACTCTTCCATTTGTTATTGCCAAGGTGGACTATTTCCCTTGTGATAGTTTCGTTTGACGCTGGGTGCGTTTTATTTATGTAAACGGAATAAACTCTGGACTTCGGTGTTTTACCTCCTGCGCCTGACTCCTTCATTCACACCTTGTCACAGATACTCAGAACTTGAGAAATCCAGCTACCCACAAAACAGTTGCACATATGGCACATTTTTTATATATATATATATATATATGTCACATACACCAGAAAGGTGCAGTGAAATGTGTTGTTTTACAGGGTCAGCAATAGTAGTACAGCGCCCCTGGAGCAAATTAGGGTTAAGTGCCTTGCTTAAGGGCACATCAACACATTTTCACCTTCTCGGCTTGGGTATTCAAACCAGCGACCTTTTGGTTACTGGGCCAACACTCTAACCGCTAGGCTACCTGCCACTTCTATTATTAATATTATTACAACCTCTTGTAATGGAGAAAAAAAAACTACAATTTATTAGCAAATCAAAATCTCAAACCTGATTCCTCATCAATATCAGTAATTCACCAGCATGCATTCTCATCTTATCATGCAAACACTCACATTGGGTGAAATGCACAGGAGGTTGGTGGCAACTTAATTGGGGAGGACGGGCTGGTGGTAACGGCTGGAGCGGAATCAGTGGAATGGTATCAAATACTTCAAACACATGGTTTGATGCCATTCCATTTGCTCTGTTCCAGCCATTATTATGAGCCGTCCTCCCCTCAGCAGCCTCAACTGGTGAAATGATTAATCTCCCCCAGATTAAAAAACATATCTCCTGCTCAGATTAGAAATTCAAACAAGGTATGATAAATTATGCTGTGTATAGATATGATATATAGAACAAAAATATAAACACAACACGTAAAGTGTTGGTTTCATGAGCTGAAATAACAGATCACAAACATTTTCCATGCACACATAAAGCTTATTTCTCTAAAATGTTTTGCACAAATTTGTTTACATCCCTGTTCATGAGTATTTCTCCTTTGCCAAGATAATCCATCCACCTGACAGGTGTGGCATATTAAGAAGCTGATTGAACAGCATGATCATTACACAGGTGCATCTTGTGCCGGGGACCATAAAAGGCCACTCCAAAATGTGCAGTTTTGTCACACAACACAATGCCACAGATGTCTCAAGTTTTGAGGGCCTAATGAATTTATTTAAATTGACTGATTTCCTTATATGGACACTAACTCAGTAAAATCTTTGAAATTGTTACATGTTGCGGTTATATTTTTGTTCAGTATATATTCCTGGTCCTCCTCCATTCATTTTATACTATATTATATAACATATTAAATGCAGTAGCTCCATCGTGAGAGACAACTAGATTCAGGTCACAACACAGCAGGAAGGCTTCTGTTTCATCTGAGATCCAGAGGGGTCATACTTATGACCTCATTAGGAGAGAAATGCTAATGTTTCTCTCCTATTTTTTCTCTTCTAATGTTTCTCTTCTCTTTTTCCTCCCTCCTTTTTCCCCATCCCCTCTTTCCCTGTTGTTTTTCAACATTCAGGCTGAAATAGGGTGAAGCGCCTCAATGGATGCTGTTGTCGAGTGTGAAGTGTGTGAAATGTGTTGGTGACAGCATGCGTGTGTGTGTGTGTGTGTCAAAGGAGGCTGGTGGGAGGAGCTATAGGAGGACGGGCTCATTGTAATGGCTGGCATGGTATCAATGGAACGGTATCAAACACATCTAACATCTGGAAACCACATGTTGGACTCCGTTCCATTCATTCCATTCCAGTCATTTCGATGAGCCCGTCCTCCTATAGCTCCCCCCACCAGCCTCCTTTGGTGTGTGTGTGTTGGTGACAGCATCATGACATGTCAATGTTAGCCAATAGAGGATGATGCTTTTCTCGCTGCCCTGCTAGCAAGACGTGGTGGCGTCCCTATCCTATCCTTGCCTATCCATTTCTTTAAATGTTCTATTTAACAGAGAGAGTGTTCTGCAATCTTTCATCTGAATATGATTTCTGTTCCCTTATACCTTTTGCAAGAGTGATAGTGAACTCTATTTTGGGTCCAAACAATTGAGGAGCCCTCTTCAATGCACTCAGCGCTCAAAAGCCATGATCCTCCAGTGGCCTTTCATCATAGCCAAGAGAGGGTCACTGTAATGGCAGGTTCACAGGTGGCTCATACCTAGGCAATCCACTTCCTTTCCATTTCTCAATTCAATTCAAAGGGCTTTATTGGCATAGGAAACATACAGTATGTTTACATTGCCAAAGCAAGTGAAATAGATAATACAAAATTATCAGTAAACATTACACTGACAAAAGTTTCTCTCTCTCTCGCTCTCTCTCTCTCTCTCTCTCTCTCTCTTTAACCTTCTTTAACACTGTCATCAGGACAAAATGTGGTTGAATAAATTCCACTGCAGAAAAAATTATTGATTCCAATTAACTGCTCACTGGAAAACGTTTTTGTTATTGAAAACAATTCAGTGCATTTTAGGCAACATCTAAAACATTCAACTTTGAAATCAGTTCAGACTTATATTATATGGCCTCATATGACCAGTGGATTTGTTTGATTGTGGACAATATATTTAGAATTTCACTATAGAAAAATATTGCTCATAATTTTTTTTATGCATCTTCATGGGGTCTCAACAATTAATATTTTTATGTTGGCAGAGAATTAGAAAATTGTGGAAAGGCTGATTTAAAAGGGGAAAACATCTATAATTGCACATGGTAGGCCTATTCCAAAAAATGTATCCGTCATTCTCTTTGGCAATGGTTCACGCCAGGATATTAACATTTTCGGTTAGAAATTAGGGGATTTTTTTAGACAAACTAATACAATTAAAGGGTCTTATTCTATAAGGAAATAGAACCGGCAATTTATAAGGAATGCAGAGCGGGGAAAGAGAGAAATATGATTGTATCACACGGAAAATTCACAGGGTTTCAAACAAGAAATAAAACGTTAGAGGATTTTTAATGAAAGGTTTGGTTGTATTCAGGTCTGTCTGTATGTGTGAAATCTTTCTAATTAACTCACTATGTGTGTGTGTGTGTGTGTGTGTGTGTGTATGTGTGTGTGTGTGTGTGTTTTCCGCTATACTCTGGAATGCGGCCAGTCTCTGCTCTTTCGAATCCACACTCCGTTCCAAATCCAAAGCCTTTGATCTGTTTCGCTGTCTCCTTACCCGGAAGAGAACGCTTGCTTTCTCTCTCAGCTGGGATGAACGCACACGTGGAAATATTGGCCCGGTTCCAGACTCATACCAAATTTAGTCATACAAAGGCGAAGGGTGCGAGAGGGGGGAACCCGGGGATGAAAGAGCCAGCCGCCAGAAAGATCAAAGGATGCCGCGGCTCCGCCCGCTACCCCACCTCCGTGCTTTATAAAGATCTGCCTCTGCTCCAAAGTTATTCTCACGCAATCTCTCCACACACAGCGAGCCGCAGCAGCAACACACTACTTCATGTTTTTCTTCTTCTCATTAAACATTTCCGACTCGAAGAAGCCCCCATGTTATTTATTTGCTTGTTCATTCAACTCTGAACTGTTGTCTGAAAGATATAGACTACTACGCAAACTGTAAAATGACGATTCAAAACGATCAGATTGCATCTGAGCTATGCCCTGGCCTATGCAATACAACATAATCACGAGTAGTCTGCATTATATTTCTATCAAGACACTGCAAAGTTTCTCCAAAGTCCAGTGAAATGCAATCTCGACATACTTTGCAGTCGACTTACAGACCGCTATTTCTCCTTTGAACAACATCCCGGTAAAGGCTACTGTAAAATATCCAAAAGAGAATATCACCATTATGGTTGAATTGGTTAAATGTGTTATGGGCCAATCTATTAAACTCAAAATAAGGGGGAAATAGTTGTCTTGTTTTGTGAGTAGGTGAAAATACGTATGTTTTGTTGATTGAAAAATCTCATATGAGATAACATTATGTAACATATGTTGAATTTACTATTAGGTTCCAAGTAATTGAAAGAACATCCGACAACAATGGACCCCAATTTAGCCAAATTAGTCGATTTTCTATAAATTATGCACACCCTCTCACTCACCCCTCTGATTAGTGGACCAAATATACACGTTTGGTTTATCAAAATACTTTAAAAAAATAAATTGACAACTTTAGGAAATTGCTGAGGCTACTATATATTGTCCACAAACAAACAAACACATCAATGCTACTATTGATTCGACTGTAACCTTCTTTGTACCAACATGCTTTTTAAAAATAATGGATTCAGGAACGTTTGCGCACGAATTAAACCACCTTAAAATACACATAATATGGAATATATAGGCTGTTTATGATATACATGGGCTCCCTAGAACATTTACTTAAAAAATTGGAGAAAAGTGATCCATTGCCATGTCATTTGAATTAGTTATCCTCAATCACATAGCCTACAGTAATCCAACAGTAATTCTGAGTATCCAAACGTCACCCTTTGCGCTTTCTTATTATTTTAACGTCATAGTAGTGAATCTGTCTATTATAGCCTAGGCCCTACTCTATCATATGCATTGGCGTCAGCTTCATCACCGCTTCGACCCGCCCCCACTCCTTCCCTGTCTACCCATTTGTCGTGAGCTACAGTATGTATAAATCTCCCTACCCCTCGCTCTCTTAGGAGTGTCAATCGGTGTGGTGTCAATCACAGCGGCGGCTTCCCTTTCATCTCGATCCTCCCAGTGACTGCGAGAGAGGGAGCAGAGAGAGAAGAGACAGAGAACGGGAAGGAGAGCTACATTACTTACGGAGCGGTGCTCCAGTTTGGAAGTCGATCCACAGGGTATCGGTTTATAACGCACTCCTCGATCTTTTGATATAGTTTATTACTTTTAATTTAGCCGTTATTCAGTTCAAGGATGTATGTTCATTTGAATAGGGATAGATACGCAGTATTGTTTAAGTGGGGAAAATAAATAGTGTTCTACTTGTGGCAAACAGGCTGCACGAGATTCAGAGACGCATTTTTTTTTTAAATATATTTTTCCTTAATTTTTTTTTTCACGAAAGGACTGCAACTCTCACAGGACCACAGAACGAGGAAATATAAGCAGAAGTTTTTTTCTACATGCACTTTGACGGTTAGCGGAGTTCCCCGGTGTGTGCCCTCCTCTGCCAAATCTGTGCCATCTGACTCGCGTGATGAGGTTTTGACTTCTGACATTTTAAAGAGCCGAACAGGCGAGTGCGGCGGGTTGAGCGTGCACTAAACATCCGCTTTTGCCGATAACATCTTCCATTTTCGGGTATTTAAAATCTGAATCATTGTAAGAATCCATAATACTTCGAAAAACAACGCCAAAAAAGGCTCTCCTGTTAATTTAGCCAAAACAAAAAGCGTGCTCGCACGCCGTTTCCTCCAGGGTTCCTAGCGCAACGCTTCAAGTGAAACATTGTAGCTAGCGGCTTCAAGGAACGTTTTGGGTTTCGTTTTGGGGATTTCGATAGTTCCTCCAGTTTGGACAGTGCGAGGACTTTGACTGACTCAAAATGCCACAACTAGCAGGTGGTGGTGGCGGGGACCCTGAGCTTTGTGCCACGGACGAAATGATTCCGTTCAAGGATGAGGGAGACCAAGAACAAATATTCGCAGAACTCAGTCACTCAGAGGAAGACGAGGGAGACTTAGCAGATATCAAGTCATCTTTAGTAAATGAGTCAGAGACGAGTCCAAACAGCAATCATGATGTAAGTATTTCCTCTCTTGTACTTAAAAGTCCAGTGTTACATGTTGCCAAACTTTTATATAGGCTAGCCTAAATAAATGCCCATCAAATTTCTAACGGCAACATATTTATTCAAGTTCACCTGTCCCTAAATAATAGCCCCCATTTCAGGTGTGTCAGTTGGACATTTTATGAAAGTTTGAGCTGATAAAATGACTGGATGTAGGCCCAAACTATGTTTGGTTATGCCATAAATAACAAGGTGATGTGTAGCCTAATATTATATGTGTATAATATGACTATTTAATCTGTAAATAGTAGCCATGTTCTGTTTACATTGTGTAATCGGTTGTAAACAGAGGCGCATAAATAAAGCTGGTGCACGTGGCTGCAGAGCTTTTCCAAACATTGTCGACGAATTATACCAAAGGTCAAACCTACAGAACAATTTCATATGATCAATTATTTTATACATTTCAGAGAACTGTTGTACAGTTTTTACGAGGTTATTTGAAATTAAAGATTGCTCAGTAGGTGACGAATTCGTGAATGCATTTTAAATTATTTTGTTAGGCCTATTACAATATTAAATTATCCCTATTGCATTATTGTGGTTATTAGTAGTAATATTATTAGTGTAACAATTTGTCTTTATAAGAAAAACAATATTAGTAAAATGATAAGTAGGCCTACTGATAATTATTACATTAACAATATCAATATTGCAATGGGTTAGGTGATTTAATTAAACATTTCACCAGGTTGGATAATCTAAGCTATGAATAATATAAAATATTAGCGTTTTTCGACAGATCAAATTCGTATTTGATATAAAACAAATGGATTTTGTTCAAAGGGAAATCCAGATTAAATGAACTTTGAAGAAAAACCACACATGATAAAATGTGTCACCTCTAGATTACAGTGACACTCATGTTCCCAATGTGAGTTAAGGCTACTCCATTTCTGCATGTTTTGGGGCGATTATGGCCATTTCATGTAGAGACAACACATTGTTAAAGGATGGAATTAAATTGGGGGGGAGTGAATGGAAATATTACGTTTTGATATAGATTTTGTTCATATTTGAAGTATGAAAGAAATGTCA
The DNA here is from genome assembly GCF_020615455.1 of Coregonus clupeaformis. Lineage (NCBI taxonomy): Eukaryota > Metazoa > Chordata > Actinopteri > Salmoniformes > Salmonidae > Coregonus > Coregonus clupeaformis. The sequence continues at coordinate 726,039 of NW_025533489.1, read as the reverse complement.
CTGGCACAGTACAAGTTTAAAGGTAATGCTGGTAGCTATTTTGTTCACATTGCTTATGTATTTAAATCATCTGTCATTCCTTTATCTCAATCATGTATCTCATGTATGTATCAGAGATGTAACAACAAGTGTAGCTTACATCGTTTTAGACTGTGTGATTGTCACATTCCTCCTCAGTGCAGTGAGTTTCATATTCAATAGTAATTTTAACTTTGTGCCTCAATGTATTTTGTTTTAAAATCTGGGCTAGGCAGCTGTTACTAACTCTCTAGCTCTGGATGCTGTATGTATACAAAGGTAAACCTAGCACAATTAGCTGTTGCCATTTGTCATTAACCAATGTTAATGGAATTAGGGTACCTACTGACTCATATAGTTAGAGCTGTCACAGAGGCAAATAAGACGGAGGCTGAATGTTAATTGGGAATCCAGTGAAGTTCCGTGACTCTGCTGGAAGCCACCCTCAGGGAAGTGAACTCCAAAAGGAGGTCTTTCTACCCGTTCCCATTCGGGGGTGGGGGAGATGCATGTGGAGGGGTTCACAGTATTTTGGAAAAGCAGTCGACTATACAGTAAAAACCATCGCCTCTTCTCTATTTTCGCAGTTATTTTTGAATCTTTTTTGCAGAACACATTTTTATTGCAAAGCATCAGACTACCGTGATTTATTTGATTTTGAATTTGGTTGGCGCTTTGGGTAAATTGGTTGGTGAAAATGAAAGCAGACTGATGCAAGTTAATTTGTAAGCTCCTTAAGGACATGAAGCTTAATTAAGTGGCTCGTTGAGGGGTTGATACAGACCGCTCCGTCAAACCCTCTCTCCCCAACGCACTCGCCTCACTGTATGTGTTCTTAGGTCTGGGGACAAGCTGAAAGATGGCGCAGGCCATAGCAGCGTGTTTGTTTGTGCTTTTAACCGTGTGTGTGTGTGAAGTTTTTCAAATTGAATAACCTAATTTCTGTCTCTGTCTCTCACAGGGAACTAGACAATCCCAAATATCCCAAGACTCATATCATGAAAAACACAGAGACCATCAGGATGATGGTAAGTGACACACATCACATTAAATATTCTCCAGTCAGTTATCAGCATGTTTTAGAGATCTGCAGTTATATATGGGTAACATTGAGCCAAGATAAAGGTTTAAAAAAAAATCCCCCCCCCCCTCCTTAAATATTCAAATCCATTTCTGGAGGCTTGATAATTGAGAGATTTGTTTTTTATTTTTAAAGGGAAGAAAGATGGTAGACTGGAAAAGGTTCTACCCACTTAATTTTCTGTTCAGAACTGATCAGTCACACTATGGTCCTTTTTCTTATCTGACCCCAGTTCATTCTGATGCAGAGATGATATCTGAATTGATTCTAGTCAGGACATGTACAAACTGAATAAAATAAGACGTCATATATGTAAGTATTTTGTGGTCCGGAGGAAATATTATTTATGCAGAGAATTGTTTAGTAATCCCAATGACTGCGGCCCCTTGCATGGTTATCTGAAAGATGTAATACTGATGCTTTTAAATTGTTAAATTGACATGAATAAAAACCTGTGAAGAGGACTTCAAATGATAGGCAGTGACTTAAACATGTGGCTCTCTGATACTAGTAGTGAGTGACACTTAATATTCTCCTTGGCTAATTTTGGACACATACTCTCTGTCTCTCTGTATCACTGTCTCTCTCTGTCTCTGTGTGTGTTGTCCTGTACAACATGTTGCTGCTGTGCGACAGCGCCAGACTCATTTGATGTCATTATTTGGTCCGGGCTGTATTCTGACCCCAGATAGAGCTGCAGGTCATGATTGGAGCTCTGTTCTGTTCAGAGTGTCTCTTCTTTGTTCCCCTAGCAGCCCTGAATAGGACCCCCTCAAACCAAACACTCCCTTTCCCCACAACAAGCCCATGTTGCCATCAATCTACCAGACACACCACACCAACCCCTCCCCCTCTCCCCAGAAAGCAACAACTAACAGCCACCAAGTCGTTTGTCGCGTGTTTCTATTCAGGCAGGGGGACGGACGGCCCCTATCAAATGCTCTCTCTTTAGGTCAGAGGCGTGGGGAACAGTAGGGGCGTCTCTTGTTTTGACACAGTCTGTATGTTCTTCCTAATTGACGCTAATTGGCACGGAGGGACGCCATTGTTCCTCTGTATAATACGGCCCCCCTCTCCTCTTCTCCAAGACATGCAAGACAAAAGACTAGTGAAACGGGGGCACCGGGTCACAGCGATCGACAACGATATCATTACGGCATCAAGAGGCATGCATGGCGTGATGATGCGATAGTCATAGTGCCAGATGGACCCAGTGTTGATAGCGAGACTAACTTGGCAATGACTATTCACATGCAACTGTATTAGTAGGCTATAAACTCCAGGAGATTTTCCCAATGACTCTGAACTGCTGAAGTTATGATGGCGGGGAATATTGCTATGTTACTAGATCAGACTGTTGCTTAGAGATGCTATTCTATTAAAAAGGCCAAAATCCTAACTGAGATTAATGTGCTTGACTTGAGTTCTCTAACAAATCTTCCATTAATGATCGTAAATGTACGATTTGCACCAAGCTTCACGGTCACACTTTTCTGTCTCCTGGGCTTTTTTTCCAGGGAAACACCTAGACATGTACAACAAAGGTCATTCGTACTCTGGATACCCAGGTTACATCATGATGACTAATATGAACAACGACTCCTACATGAACAACGGCTCCCTGTCGCCGCCCATGCCCAGAACGGTGAGTCCAGTTACACTATACCTCCATCAATCAATCACTTCCACCAATCTGTCAAGCTATCCAGCCGTTTGTGTCTAGTACATTTTCACTGTGAAGTTTGATTCGATCTTAAATACTTAACCAGGTCTAAACCCCTAAAAAGAGTGCGTTAAACCTGGGATTTCTATTCAAATATACCTGTATATTGAAGTTTCCATTAATCTTTTCTACCATATTTTCAACTCTAGAATGTTCTTTGCCTCTCTTCGCCGCCTTCCTAGTGTGATGAAGCCGGTTTGTGATGGCTGTGATAGCCGTACATAACATGTCCCAGTAATGTTGTGTTTACCTGTCCCCTTGGCAACCACGTGATCTAGTCTCCCCCACATGACTGTCATACTTTCCAGCAGATTAACGGCATCCATATTATGTTATTTCGCTCATCTTGTTAACTTAATCAATCTTTGTTTACATATCGACAGTAAGCCCACCAATTACGCTGACATGGTCGCGGACGCCTAACGGCAACATCCCATTTGAAGAGGGAGTTTGTGGAAATAGCCAGGGTTGCCGTATGTCACCATGCTTATAGTCCCTATAACATAACAGTATTAATTTCAGGCTGTAGGCCTGGTGGCTGGCTTCCTGTATCTGTCCCGTTATGAACATTTCCAGCAAGACAGACGCAAAACGCCAGGGCATGCCAGCAGCTGTCCACCCTAATCCTGTTTGGTGTGTGTGTGTGTGGGGGGGGGTGGGGTTGTGTGCTGGTGAATACACCCAGTCTGGCTATGGCTCGGTGCCTCCCAAAGCCTGTCCCTGCACCCTGCTAGCACATAGACTAGAGGACACAGACATACATGCATTGTTCAAGGACCAAAGACTCTGGCTTATGTCTGCCTGTGTGTCTGAGTTGGTTTCATCATGAAATTAATTTGAAGGGTTTGAAGTCTGTGTAGCGACTGTGTGAATCTGACTGACAATACAAAGTGAATGGTGTTCTGATCTCATGGCAGCGGCACCCACTTTGCTCTTGTATAGCTTGTATACGAGTCCTCTGACTATAGATGTTTTTACAGCCAATTTACTGCTCCAATATAATTGTTTTGCATCTTATGGAATGGATAACATCTCAAGGTCTGAGAGGCTTCCATCCAACCTTGTTTAAATAAGGAAATAACTGCTGTTATGTGGCCCCTCTCGCTGCCTGGACTGTTTTTTTCCAACTTTCATTTCATTTACTGTGGCCGCCGCCCGCTTTTTGTTTTGCCAAATTTCCCCCCTCGCCCCGTCTTCAATAAAACGGTAGTCCATTTTATGTACATTTCTCTCACTTATCCAGTAAAACGGACCCGGTTGATGGCGGTGCAGTCATGGACTTTGGAACAGAACTCCTCTCTTCTTTCTCTTCTAGTTGATTGGCTGGATGTGAACTGTGTGTGCTGCCTGGCTGTTGATTGGCTGGATGTGAAATGTGTGTGCTGCCTGGCTGTTGACTGGATGTGAAATGTGTGTGCTGCCTGTTGTATCAAGCCTGCCGGCCACCACCACCGCAGCCACAGTATCTGCAGGCCTAGGATCAGTTTTCACCCAGATCAAAGGCACGTTCTCTCCCTTTCTTCCCTCCCTCCCTCTCCCTCCATCCCCCTCTCCAGTTTAGATTGATTTTCATTGACCATGGCATTCCTGTGCATGAGGCCCAACTGACAGAGCTGTTCGGAGTTACTGATTGTCAGCAGATCTTTGGGAGGGAAGCAAGGAGTGAGCGATAGTACCTCTAAGGAGTTGCGATAGATCTTTACATCTTTAAATGGAGAAGGAACGAAGGGTTTTTAGTAGTTCAGCTGTCAATGGGGTTAGCGTAGTGGAGGCACCATGACCAGTGGCACATATGGGGCTTGTCCCTGTGTAGTTGATTCAATAAAGTTCTGTGTTTTTATGGAAGGAAGAGAGGATCTCCGTTGGATGTTAGATATCCCTTCATCTCTGGAAGTGGTTGTCCAGGTTTAGATATGAAAGGAGAGATGGGGTAATTTTAAGAAAGCAGTGCAGTTGTGGTCTAAAGCTTTCATGGTGAAATGAAAATGAATGCATTATTATTATCTTTATTATAACAGATAAAGTGTGTCATATTAGTGTTTTTTTTAACTTGCTTATTACATTGTCAATACAGAGTTTACACTTTGTAGCAGTATTTGTTGGCTCTTGGTTGGTGTGGTTTGTTCCTGAGGAATAGCATTGAAAACCCTGCCTGCCACTATTTAGTCTTTCTAGAAGCCTAGTGATGTAAATGCATTTAGTATTCTGTTTTAAGTGTTATATATTGGTGTCAGTGAGAGCTGTAGTGATATGTTCTCGTGTGTGTGTGTGTTCTTGAAGTCTTCAGAGGTAGGGTCGTGTGAGGTTTGACTGTTGCATATTGGATTATTTAAAGTGACTTTGCGTGTGTGATGGCTCATATTTCCAGCTCCCATAGCCAGAGGGCCGGACTGCACACAACTCTGGGAAGAGAGAGGGGATTGTGTTCCTTACTCTGGCCTCTGTTAAGTCTTTGTGAAGACCACACGTTCCATGTCTGGATTGGCTGGCAGCTTGGCATCAAGCTCTCACATCTCTCTGGCTAAAATCTAGGAATTAGCGAGCAAACACTTTCCTATGTGCGTTAACTCAACCCCTCTGTTTTCTGACTGTATAAACGTTTAAATAGAACGTGCAATGGAGTCAATGAGAAATGCTATTTGAGTCATTGTATCAAATGTATAGCTTCAGGATTAGTGTGTTTGAATAAACAAGGATGCTGCTCCTCTCTTGATTCAGTCAAATCAAATCAAATCAAAATCAAATCAAATTTTATTGGTCACATGCGCCGAATACAACAGGTGCAGACATTACAGTGAAATGCTTACTTACAGCCCTTAACCAACAGTGCATTTATTTTAAACAAAAAAAGTAAGAATAAAACAACAACAAAAAAAGTGTTGAGGAAAAAAAGAGCAGAAGTAAAATAAAGTGACAGTAGGGAGGCAATATATACAGGGGGGTACCGTTGCAGAGTCAATGTGTGGGGGCACCGGCTAGTTGAGGTAATATGTACATGTGGGTAGAGTTAAAGTGACTATGCATAAATACTTAACAGAGTAGCAGCAGCGTAAAAAGGATGGGGTGGGGGGGCAGTGCATAGTTGGATAGTGGATTCAAAGTCATAGTTTAAACTTTTGTCACCTTCTCGTGAAACATCTGAATTTGAGCATGACAACTTTTAACCACCAAGCCTGCAACAGTGGAAGCCATTTTCACACACTACCTTACTTTAAAACTATAACTTTGAATCCACTACCTCGTTCCAAGCATAAGTTGATGATCTCCAAGCATCCAGTCTCCAGCCTGTCAGTGCAGCAGTTGGAGAAGATGGAATCGCCATAGCTGATTTTTAAGCTGGGCTTTTGGTGTGGAGAGAGCTGAGGGAACCATTTGCTGCCCCTCCCAGGCCATACCTCCCTCCCCCTGTCGTCCCCCTTGGTGGCGGGTCCTTGTGGTGTGTGAGAGCCCGTGGGGGGAGACTGTGGTTCCCCTTTGATGTCAGCGAGAACGTGACGGATCTCCTTGGCGGCATGCTCGGCGGTGTGGAATCACTAACCCTGGCTTACCTAAAGGGATTTACCGCGCTCCCCTATTCTCGGTTGCATCCCAAATGGCACCCTTTTCCCTATATGGTGCACTACTTTTGACCAGGCCACATAGGACTAGTTAAAAGTAGTGCACTAATATAGGGTGCCATTTGGGACGTACCCCTCGTCACCCCCAGTGCCATGTGTATCTGTCCTCACGGTCTCAAACCCTGGCCCCATTCGGCAACAATCCCTGATATGAGAACACTACATTTCCCAGAAGCCCTCCATGTCCACGCGCAGTGTAGTCTGCGGCAACGTGTGGCGCCATGTGTAGTTCTTTATCTACGTCTGCAGGGTTTTAGTGCGGTTCAAGGCGCTGAATCGAGCGCAGCGTTTTGTTGTGATTTGTGAAGCAGCTGGGATCTATTTGATGTATGAGTCTGCTGCTGGATGTCGTTGCCTAAAATTGGCCTATAAACAATATTGCTGTATTTTGTGACCAAATTACATTTTCAAAAAAGTAAATCATTTGAAGTTTTTTTTTTTTTACTCTTTAGGGGGGGGGCTACATTTCAAGGACCATCAGAGGATCATTGCTGCATTGATGTCATCTGCTGTGCAGGTCTGACAAACAGCAGGGTGTGTTACTGTGTATAGACCTCACAGAACGCTCACTCTCCAGCGTCCTCCCACCCTTTGTGCTTCTGGGTCTCAGCTCTTTATAAACAGTCTCATTGACACGGAGCGCGCATCAAACTACTGTACTGTATGGTATATGGCGAGGAGGCTGGTTGACACATTTATTCCATATGGCGTTCCCTCCACGGTAATGATTCCATGTGGTTGCAATCCCCTTATCAAAGTCTTTCATCTTGTTAAGTGGAGCTGGGAGAAATTATCCTCTAAATTGAAACGACTGGTGTGTTTTTTTTTTTTTGGTCTCCCTGTAAGATGAGAAGACAAAATAATACCAGTCAAGGATGCACCAAGTATTCACATAACGGGGTGTGAATTTGTGTTTCCACGCTGAAGGAATCTGTGTCTGTGTATGTTGGTCGCTCATGTTTTGATTAGTTGGACAGTATGTCATCTTTTCTTAATTTTTATGAAACGTGTAACCGAGCAGTGTGGGAATATGGTAAAAAAATCTATCGTCTCGTTTGTGTGTGTGCATATTTGAGAGTTTTGATTTCACGTGCTCTCATGCGCTCATCAAAACAATACTGTCATCATAGCTGAGGACATCACAACACTCTAGTCCTCCTCTCTTCTCCCTCCTTCATACATCCTGCTGAGGGAAAGATGGCTTGCTCCATGGAGCCAGCCAGCCTGCCCAGGCGAGGCCAGGCCCCAGCCACAGCACCTGCTGAGGGGGAGCTTCACTCCTCACCGCCTGCCTCATGAGCACCAGGGGATACGGAAAGGAGGGGAGAGGCGTGTGCTTGGGTGGGAGTGGAGGGTTAGAGAGGATAGTGGCTTTGTTTTTGTCTCTGTGTGGCGTCGGTTGTCGTCGCTCCAGCTTGTTGTTTTTTTGGCTCCCGGGCCGTCAGAAGGGCCCCCGGTGAAAGTCCCTCCACTCCCCAGGCTGCGTGGCTCCTATTGAAGCCGGTCTGTGGGAGCTCTGCTCGGCTCACAGGGACCGGAGCCCAACTCCTAGCCTCCCTCCACCACCTAAACACTGCTGATAAGACTGACTCCACCACAAATTTAAGACGCCAAGCAAAACACGTTGTTGTTCCACATTGACACGCTACAACGGGAGATGAATGGGAGGCTTTTGAAGTTGTGTAGCTAAAACCCTTTTGATGCCATTAGTTTTATTTGTAGTCCCCAAAAGCCCCCAAATAGTACCTCACTGTGGTAACATGATCATAAAATCATCCCTTTTTTTAGTTGAGTGATAACCAGGTCTATATTTGGTGCTTTTTGTCCGCCATGTACCTCAGTCAGTAAACAGGCTGTAACTGTGACAGGGACAATGGGAGCTGCAGGGGTGAAACACTGGGTGTAACTCCTCCCAGCGCTCTAGTTCAGAGAGAACCAGCGAACAGTCCTGACTTTGTCCTAGTGTGACGGCCTTGATCAATAGCCGCTCTGTTACCATCAAGTTACTCTTGGTTTTTTTCTCCCTCCTCCATATTTTTCAGAAGCTCATTATTTCTCTGTGTGTCCTGTGGTGGGTGTGAGAGCTAAAGAGACTCCCATGCTCTGTTTGTGTGTGTCTGACAGCGCTGAAAGATGAATGCTCCTCAGTGTAGAAGGTTGGGTATAGGGCCGGTATAGTTACTGTACAAAGGGGTCTGTGCTGCTCACCTTGCCTCGTCACCAGGCTTTACTAACCAAGCTGATAGATGGATATAGCTCTTTTCCCCCCTTCTTTCTGTTCTTTGTTTTTGCTAGCGCACATTGACCGCGTACATTTTTCTTTCCTCTATTTCCCAAACATACTGTTCATATACTGGCTTGAGTGTGAGAGTGCTCGCGGTCACACTGCGGAAGACACATTTCAGTTGAATGCATTCAGTTGTACAACTGACTAGGTATCCCCTTTTTCCTCATCTTTCTGTTTGAGCTTGCAGAGCTAGGGAGGACAGGAGGAGGGGTTTGCTGTCAATTCATTTTGTGTGGTCTTGGCTATAAAAACAAAACACCCCGCTCTTTGAATGGTGAAAAAAGCCAGTCTTTAATTTTTGGGAAACCCATAAAAGTTTGCCGCTCCTTTCATATCAGCCTCGGAATTGAAAACAAATGCTGTATTCTCCCCCCTTCTCATTTGAACTGCCCTATTATGGAGTTGTGAGAAAAAAAATCAGCCCGTAGATCTTTCTCTCAGTCTCCCTCTCCTCCCTCCTTTTCCAGCCCCCCCCCCCCACATTTCTCTTTCCCCTCTCTCCTGCCTTCTTTATCCTCCTCCCTCCCTCTTTTTCCTCCCCCTTGTTTTTGAAGAAACCTACGGAGAGGGGGGGAGGAGGGGAGGGAATCACTGATGTCAAAGTAAAAACCAAGAGCATTAAGAAAACTGGCAAAATGCAATACAGCTGCAATCCGACATGACGCTGGAAAATAGGTCTGAGGAGCAGAGAGAGCCTCCCTGTATCCGTATTCCCAGGGTGCGCAACTGCTCCCGGCCTCGGCTTTGATCTCTTCAAAGCCTCCTACTAGCTGGAGAGTCTTGGCTGCTGCTCGCGCTGGAGCGCCGGAGAGAGGGAGAGAGGGAGGAGGGGTGTATGCGTGTCGGAGGGGAAGGGGGGGGTCGTCTTTTCCTTTCCAGGGCTGAAATCAATCACAGTGCCGAGGCAATTATGTGTAATTCAACAGGGCCAGATTAGTAACTCTGTTACCTGAGTGACTGACTGCGTGTCTGTAATCTCAGAGACTCACTGACTGGCCCTCGCCAGCCAGCCAGGAGAAGTCAGCACTGGGTCACGGACAGGGGAGGGAAAGAAGGAGAGCGAGGGAGAGGTGCTGAAAAGCAGGCCGCCATGCCGCCGTCCAGCAGAGCAGAAAATCGGAGCACAATGGAGTGATTACACTTGCAGATGTAGCCATATTTGACTGAGGCGAGCGGAGAGGGAGGGAGGGGTAGAGAGGGAGGCAGTGATTGCCATGGCGCTCTAGCTAGCTAGCTCAGTCTCTCTAACGAGCCTTGTTCCTTTTGTGTTGGGGCTCGTGCCTGGTGCCGCCCCCTCACCACCCCCCCCGCTGCTCCCTCCGTCCCCCTTCAGTGCCATATCTCTACCCCTCATGCCCGACGCCTCGGATGGCCCCCAAATGCCAGGCTTGGCCCAGGCTCACACCCCGGGCACCCAATTTGCCGTGGCTGGAGAGAGGAGAGCGGCTGGAGAGCTAGTCTGCATGGCTGCAGGTCACAGAGAGAGGAGGAAAACAGAGTAGAATGGGACTACTGCCTCTCTCTCCTCTCTCTCTTGCTATGGGTCTGGACCGTACCCCTGCTACAGTATGCAACACACACCACATCATGGCACTTAGCAGCAAGTCCCCTGTAGCTCAGTTGGTAGAGCATGGCGCTTGCAACGCCAGGGTTGTGGGTTTGTTTCCCACGGGGGGCCCGTATGAAAAATGTATGCACTCACTAACTGTAAGTCGCTCTGGATAAGAGCGTCTGCTAAATGACTCAAATGTCAAATGTCCTGGGTCATGCTTTGTTGGGGAACGATGCTGAAATGTTGTGAATCTTTGCCTCTTTCGGAAGTGATTATGGCTACCTGCTCGATTTGATTCTGGTTGCTGTTCTGTAACCACTAGAATTTACAGACATCGCAATATACCAGCTTCCTATTATTGGAACAGATGACCTCATTTAAAGGGAAAGATATTCTCTCTTTCTCATGAAGAAGAAAACAGGTCTTTTGTTTAGCTGGTTCTCGGCAGTCACTTGATGCAGGGTGATGAAACCCATAAAGATATCCAGCAAGAATGTGTTTGTTCATCTGATGAGCTACGCTGTGTTCTGTTCTGTGCTCCTCTCCTCCCTCCTCTCTCTCCTCTATTTTCTTTTGATCATCATCTTCGTCTGGTGGTGATGGAAGGGAAGGCTGTGATTTTCCCCTGGGGATGTACACACACACACTAAGGACATTAGATTTACACTGGTGTTAAGACAAGTGGAGTAAAGCTGGGCGATATGGACAAATCCATATTACGATAAATCGACTGAATTACGTGTATAACATTAACACCCACCTAAGTTCTTAATTTGTTTTTATATTACCCTTAAATACTATTACTACTACTTTGAATGTTGCTCAATTGTCCCATTTTTAACAATCACCCATATTAGCATTTAACACATTTCTCTAGTAGGGCCCTATAGGTTATTTATCATAATGAACGATATCAGCAAAATGTCCACGATAAGTGGTCGGTTTGGTCAGTGTCGATCATTTTCGGTTTATCGTCCCAGCTCTAGAGTTGGGGTACCAGTGATAATATGGATGTCAGTGACATTTGTTTTGTAAAGACTGAAATGGTGAATAAATGAAACTGAGTGGATTGGATTTACTCCTTTGTCACTGTAAAAAAAATATATATATATTGACTAGGAACTAAGCGTTGACAGTCTTGCTATTCTGTATTGAAAATATTGGAAAATACATGTTTTGAATTATATAATTATTAATAGGCTATATGTGACAAGGATTGAGATCTAAAATGAGAAAATGGAGGGAGCTACACTGAAAAACATTGCCCAGTTGGTGTGGCATCTGTATGTCTGTCTGCCCAATCTACCCACCTCAGTTTCGCTCGGGGAACCAGGTGAGACTTTTCATGTCTCCCGTCAGGAGAGACTTCAGAGGGACGTCCTCGGCTTTGAGCTCCCCGTCATCAAACAATGCATCCAAATATCAAATCGATCCAGAGCCCCAACCTCATCCCCCTCTGCCCCCGCCACGCACCTATCTTTGAGATGAAAGGGGACGGAAAAAGCAAATGAACCCCCTCCTATCCCCCTCTTACGCCACCAAGAAAAGAGGAATCAAGATGGGCGCCTTGGTGGAAATGGGGATTCTTCAATCGCTATTCAATCCCACTCCACCCTTCATGTGAACCCTATACACAGACAGGGTCTTCGCTCCGTACAAAGATAGACAGCTATAAAGAGGATGGGATATGACAGGTTCATAGACGTTTCACCGAGATTCTTTGACTTCATAAAAGTCCACGGTGCACCAAGCCTGGCTTTGGCTAATTCATCTCTCTGATATTGCAGGAGATCTGGAAAGAGGTGTGAATGAATGCTAGGCTAGTCTCCCACCGGAGTGTTGCATTTTCTTTGTGTTCCTGTGTATAGACCATATTCAGACCACAGAAAGTTTTGAGCATTGTAATGGTGTAATGCAATTACATATTGGGGTGCTATTCATGAGTTGGTGATCTCTGTTGGTCTCATGCTATCTCTAGCCATGCTGGAAGAGAGACACTACAATTTGGCTCATACGAGATAGGCCCTGTAGTGTAAAGAGTGATGATTGGACTGATGGGAACATAGCTACCCCCCACTAAGTCTAAAATGAGACTGATACACAAAGGAAATACTGTACAAGTCCATTCATTTCAAGAGCCACATAAAATAGAATTGAATTATAACCGTGCTGTGTTGTGTTAATTTCGTTGTCATTCTGCATCTCTTTCAAGTGTAGTATCAGATGAATGAATGGGCTACATGTGTTGGGCTTGGCCTCATGCAGTTTCTTTCTTTACAATCAGGATTTGAATATATCATGACAAAGTAAGACGATTACCATTTCTTAAGAGGTGGTCGAGAGAATGGTCCGACCGTTGTCAGGGACCGTGTTTTAACACGGTCGTTGTTTTGGTTTGCGTTATGTCTCTACAAAAGCGTCTCACAAAAGTAACCAATAGGGGCGGAGCTTTTCTTGTGACTGGGTTGATCCTGGAAAGGTTGGCTGAAGTGTTCCCTTGTGTGCATTCCAAATGGCACCCTATTCCCGATTTTTATAGTGCACTAATTTTGACCAGTCTTATGGGTATTGTTAAAAAGTAACGCACTATAAAGGGAACAAGGAGTCATTTAGGACGCAGCCCGAGTCATACATGGGTGGAGAATAGCCATTTGTTCCGAGGGGATTACGCCTTTTTAGAATGGCTTTGTTTTCATTCAGATCTGAAGAGTGTGTGTGTGTGTGTGTGTGTGTGTGTGTGTGTGTGTGGTGTGAGAAGCTGAAAATGTGGGGTTTTAATGACTAATTCCAGGCTGAAAAGCAGGTGTTTAGTGTCTCACCGGTTAACCCTTTAAAAACGAGGAGTTGTACCTAAACAACAGCTGGGCTGCTAGTCGGACCTATTGTAGTTCTGTCCATTACTTTATAAAAGACAAGAATGGTTTGTAACCGGATCCACAATGATTAATGCTTTGGCTTGTAGTAACGATGACTGGGCTTATAACACTATATCTTGGCTAGAGAGTAAGAGGAGGAGTAGTATAAAAGCCCCTTATGTAGAAACCTCCTCCACCTTTTTATCAAAATATAATTTTGTAAAAATTGACTGACTTTAGGTCAGTTTATCCTTCATATTTCACGACGAAGCTGAAATGACTCACTATAGGTAATCCAATAGCCTGCTGAAGTCTATTACCTGGCTATTAGCTGCCTAGCCAGTGGGAGTAGACGGCTAAGAGGCGTTGGTCTTCAAAAAGCAGAGGTGCGCTGAGGTGAAAAGGCCATTGATCATGTGACTGTGGGGTCAGAAGTTCACATGTAAGACCGCTAGGACACAGGCGTCATGGCTCTGGGGCAGAATGGATCCTCTGAGTTGCTATGGTTAAAACAGGAGCAAAATGCCGGTCAGCAAAACTATTTTTAAAGTAATATTCATTAATATACAATAGGTGTGCATACAACACTTCCCCCCCTTTATATGAGTGTGGACATCATATTTCACTGCCTTTTTTAGATTAATAATATAAATATATTAGCAGACACACCGTTGGCTCACTCTCCTGCTCTGTTGTCATTGAATTAGATCCCCTACCTACCACTGTGCCAGAGTGTTTACCTCCCCAAGGTTGTGTGTGTGTGTGTGTGTGTGTGTGTGCGCACGAGTGAAACTAGGTCAGTACACTCCCCAGCTCAAGCGACTCCCATTCAAATCATTCACCCCTGATACACGCTCCTCTCCTCGACGCGTGCCGTTTCAAACCATCCTCGTAAACATTCACTCCCCGCCAGCCTGTCGCCATCTGCCTCCCACTGGCTCTCACCACCCTTCCATGACCCTATGGCTAAGCTAGCTACCCTTTCCCTCAATGGCTAGTGTTTGTTAGGTAGCATGTCAAAGAGGACTACTAAGACAGTGGTTCCCAACCTGTTACTGTACCACCAACTGAATTCTGCTCTACCCGGAGTACCTCTGAAGTACCCCCTCGTGCATTTTACCAGTAGGCCTATGGTCTTATGATTCTTCTCAAGTACCCCCTGTGGATAGGCCAAGTACCACTACGGGTTCTAGTACCTCTGGTTGGGAACCACTGCACTAAGAGATTTTAGGTTACTGTAGGAGTTCTTATGAAGCTAGCATATTGAGGGGGAACTGCTACCTGCCTACAGCTCTCAATATCAAATGTTAGGTACTAGTTAGCATGGAGCAAGCTAGCGCTTTGAGAGGGGACTGCTAGCTGACTGCTGCTTCCAGCTCCCTCCTCCACAGGTAGAGCCAGGCACAAAGACCCCCGCCACTCCAGCCAGACTCTCCCCCCTCAACGCTGAGCTCCCAAATCCAAACTGACAGCCATTCATGCCCAGAATACCTGGCTGAGAGCGGAGGGGGGGGGGGGGACACTATCTAGGTGTAGCAGGCAAATCCTCTCTTGTTCCTCGGTTTCTAAAACGTGGCGCATGAGGCTGACTTTCTCAGCACTTTTTCTCCCCCCATCATTCTGTGTTGGTTTTCTCTCCTTCTGTTATTGTGTCGTGAGACTCGGGCTTGGGTTTTAGCGAGCGCTAAACATTAGCTTGTGCTGCGTTTTCATTTGTGTGCCTCCTCTAAGGGTCCTGGCTCGCTAGCATTCGTTGTTGTGAATGTGGCGGTCAAAAAGGTTTCTAATGATAAACCATTCAGTGTGTTCATGCAGCAGTGGGGTAGTAGCTAAAAATGGATCGACGGGGAGAAAAAAAAAGACTTGACGTTTTTTATTCAATAACAAAAATAAAGAGCGGTGCCGGACCCAGGTGCTCAACTTCAACTTCTGCTTGTGGTCAGCTTTACCGGTTACCCGATTCAGACCAGACGTCTCTAGAGTTAAATTTCTCTCCATTACCTCATTAGAAACCAGTATTTCTGTCATCTTAGCTGATATTGTAGCCAACTACATGAAAAATTGTACACTAGATTTTTGATTTTATAGGCGAAACAACAGTTACTTGATTTAAAAAATTGTTGTGGGGATCCCTAGATGGTCAATCACAATTTTGTTTGAAATTTAGGTGAAGTGGGTGTGTGGGAGAGTTTGTTCTCCCTCTCCCATAAACTCTGCCAGGACGAAGAGCTGCAGTCAGTCGTGTGACTCACTCATTGTGGGGGTTTTCCACTGTGTCTGCCTGGGCTCGTACATGAGAAGTGCCGATTTACGTTATATATGTAACTAAAAAATGTGTGTGTGAGCACGCTTGCAGGTCTTGGTCAGGCTGGTGGGGGGTAGCCAGGCCTGCTGACAGTGGCACTTCAGTGGAATGTTTGCCCTTTCCTCAGCTCTTTGATGTGACCAGGTCCTGCTGTGATAATGAGGCCTGCACCCCGCCGCAAGGTGAACATCCTGCACGGTGCCCTGGGCTCTGCCAAAACACGCTCCGACAACCTTCACACAACGCTCCGACAACCTCCACACAACTACCAGGCAAGGCACTAGAAGGCTTCAAAACATTGGCCCAGCATTGCCCCCCCCATACACACAAACACCCACAACACATCGCTCAAACAAACTTCACACAACCACAACACATCCCCCACTGAGCTTCAAAACATTGGCCCATCCCCCCCACACAACCCAAACGCAACTTTCACAGAACTCAACCACCACTGAGCTTCAGAACATTGGCCCAACCCCCAATATAGCTGTAGTGAATCTTTTTAACCCATTTGACGGGGACTAGCATTTCTATAGTCCTTTTTAAGTGTTTCCCTATAGAGAGTTCTTGTTATAACTCAGTGCTTCTAATGGCCTAGTTTCCCAAAACACAAGGAAAGAACAGAGTTTCTACACTTTGAGAAAATGTTACCTGGGTCTTTTCATCAGAGCGGGCCTATTTCACACACATTATCCCAACTGGCACCTTCATGAGAGGAGAGTGTGAGCCAGTGTGATTGGTTTGCTTGGGGCAATACACTTGAAGCCAGAGGGTCAATGGTTTGGGTTATGAAACCCCCATTCAGCCTCTGTTGAATCCTCAATCTGAAAACTCAAGGATGTTGGGTAATACATCCTAATTCATCTGTGTCCTATTCAGAGCTTCTGTTGGTGATATGGAAAGATGACACTTAGCTGTAAATGGGGCCCCTTTTGTTTGCATATGCAGGCAGAGCAGGAGGGCTGTGGGGAGGTGGGTGGGGTGGGTACACATGGGAGTCTCTACTGTAGAATGTGTTAACATTAGTGTTTGTTTTGCAGGCTGTGTGTTCTTAGCGTTTCGCCCGTCGTGGCGTCTCGCTGCGCATTAATGTACTGTGTTTGTGTGTTCTCCCGGTGGCGTTTGTTGTTTAAGAGGGGTCTTATGATGAGTGACTGGTTCTTCACGTGTTAGATTTCCACTGTAATTCAGTCAACATCACCGTAGCATTGAAAATGGGATTTGGTCAATGCAAATAAATGTAAAGGGAGAAGTTTAAACTGAAAGGCAAAAAAAAAACGGGTGTCAATGTTAATCTAAGGTTGTTCTAAATATGGATGGACACTTCTGAATAACTAGTTCAGGCAGCAACGAGCTGGCTTGGACTATTGGACTGACGCTATGAGATTGAGGACAGGGCAATGGGGGGGGTTCCAGTTCATGGATGTACATTTCTCTCCGGGGCAGGCTTTCATTTCCTCCTCCACTCCTCTCTATCCCCTCGTTCGTTCACTCCTCCGCTCCCCTCGTACTTCTCATTACCCTGGGCGCGTGGCGCTCCCCCTTTCCCTCCCTCCCTCCATCCCTCGCTGGCGGCCTGGCTTTCTTCTCTTATTAATTGGGTTTCGTTACATTAAGCCCCCTGGCCTAAAGGCCATCCTGCCAATAAAACGTTCAATTTTTAACACTTCACTGAGAGCTGGGCTGGCTGACTGACTTCCTGGGGGTTCGAACCACTCTGGGAATGGTAATTGGTTATTTATTTAAACTTCACCCGGGTTGGTAGTGTGTTTTGGTGGAGAGGTAGTGGAGAGAGGAGAGTGGCGGTCCCTTTCTTTGTGGCCTATAAACAGAGAGAAACTGGGAGGGGGACGTTTTTGGAGGGGGTGTGTTTGGTCACCTTTGTTGTGCAAAGGTCTGGCATTACACACACACGCGCAGAGCCACTGAGAGGAAACACCTGGCCAGACTATGTATGTCTCCATAGGGATTAAGTACGCCCCACACCCACAGTTCTCTCTATGTACCGTCTTTGTGTTCACAGCTTTTTACAGTAGCCCTGTACGGAGTCATCAGTGGCACTGTCTGAGAACAAGTGTTCAAACATGCTAGGAGAGCCAGGATCAGGGTTGGTTTTGCTGTCGTCTTAGTTGATCTCCCCCGTTTTCTACTTTCAGAATCCTTTTCTCTCAGCTGAGAGAGACTGATGAGAGAATTTCAGTAGAGGCTGAAGTGTCATGTTGAACTAGTCTACATGAATGTACTGTATGTATACACTGTGATTGTCCTCTCTACTGTATGTCTACACTGGGATTGTCCTCTCTACTGTATGTCTACACTGTGATTGTCCTCTCTACTGTATGTCTACACTGTGATTGTCCTCTCTACTGTATGTATACACTGTAATTGTCCTCTCTACTGTATGTCTACACTGTGATTGTCCTCTACTGTATGTCTACACTGTGATTGTCCTCTCTACTGTATGTCTACACTGTGATTGTCCTCTCTACTGTATGTCTACACTGTGATTGTCCTCTCTACTGTATGTATACACTGTGATTGTCCTCTCTACTGTATGTATACACTGTGATTGTCCTCTCTACTGTATGTATACACTGTGATTGTCCTCTCTACTGTATGTCTACACTGGGATTGTCCTCTCTACTGTATGTCTACACTGTGATTGTCCTCTCTACTGTATGTCTACACTGTGATTGTCCTCTCTACTGTATGTATACACTGTGATTGTCCTCTCTACTGTATGTCTACACTGTGATTGTCCTCTCTACTGTATGTCTACACTGTGATTGTCCTCTCTACTGTATGTCTACACTGTGATTGTCCTCTCTACTGTATGTCTACACTGTGATTGTCCTCTCTACTGTATGTATACACTGTGATTGTCCTCTCTACTGTATGTATACACTGTGATTGTCCTCTCTACTGTATGTATACACTGTGATTGTCCTCTCTACTGTATGTATACACTGTGATTGTCCTCTCTACTGTATGTCTACACTGTGATTGTCCTCTCTACTGTATGTCTACACTGTGATTGTCCTCTACTGTATGTCTACACTGTGATTGTCCTCTCTACTGTATGTCTACACTGTGATTGTCCTCTACTGTATGTCTACACTGTGATTGTCCTCTCTACTGTATGTATACACTGTGATTGTCCTCTCTACTGTATGTCTACACTGTGATTGTCCTCTCTACTGTATGTCTACACTGTGATTGTCCTCTCTACTGTATGTATACACTGTGATTGTCCTCTCTACTGTATGTCTACACTGTGATTGTTCTCTAACATGCTAGTATGTTCTGACTGACTCATAGACAGACTGTGTGTAGCTTGTCATCAAACAGTCCCGCCTGAAACACAGACCGGCAGGTCACATGTGGTCAAGCAGGTGTGCAGCAATCCAGACATCAGAATAGCAGAGCGGGAATATGGGTGAAAACTCTCCAAGAAGAGTAATCGTCAAGCTGACCAGCACATTAACTTAACGTAGCAGGCGTAAAAGAAAGACCTGATTGGGGTCAGATGAAACCGGAAGCATCCGGTTTTCAGGCTTTGCCTCTTCTCTGCTTTCCCCCTAAAAACCGGATGCTTCCGGTTTCATCTGACCCGCTGAGGGTGCCAACACATTAACACATTCTGTTGTGTCTGCAGTTATACCTTTTTATCTCTCTCGGTTTCAGTATGTCTGTGTTTTTACAATGGTGTTTGTTCTTCACTGGTCGACCTTGTGGCAAGAGGTCACATCTTGCTGCTGTGATGGCACACTGGTATTTCACCTAATAGATATGGGAGTTTATCAAAATTGGATTTGTTTCTCTCTCTCTCTTCGATCTCTCTCTTCTTTCTCTCTCTCTCTGTGTGTTCAGGTGTGGCTGTTAAAGGGCCCTGGCTGTATAACAGAACAGCCAGAAGCTGAGGAAGGGCTTTTCAGTCGGCGGATTTAGCAGCATGGGGAATCATGGGAATCTGCCACTTTAGTCTCTCCGTCCCCGACTGTTTGTGGAAACGCCTCACGTGGTTCCGGCACACACTTGATTGTAGCTACGGGCACGCTGAGTCCTCATTGCATATAAATTACAGAAGTGGGAAGCGATTATTATAAACGTCCCCCTTTTTTCGTTTTCCCTCCCCCCTCACTCGGCAGGCGAGGGATAATGGAGTGGAGTACAAAAGGCAAGTGGTGACAGGGGAAGAAGAGTTAGAGATGCCAAGCAGGCAGTAGGGGAAGGGGGGGGGGGTTAGCCAACTGTCGACTAGCGCTGTACACTATGTAAGGGAAGGGGTGGCGATATTAGTGTTAGGCATTAGGGTTAGCAGTGTGCTTAAGGTTAGGTTTAAAATCAGATTTGATGACTTTTTGGCTGTCGCATAGTGACTACTGCAGAGCTGCCTCCTGAACCAGATTATTGACTAAAAATGCTAACCTCCGTTTAAAAAGGCTTCTAAAGTTTGTTATTTCCACTTTAAAATGTCAGACTTGATTTATCCTTACTGAAAATGTATCAACCCCTACAAAAATGACAATTAAAAATTATAATCCACATAATAATTCACATTTCCTGTTGCTGCAGGATTATTTTTCTGCTATGAGAAACTGATCAAATTAAGATGGGACATCTGAATACCCATGCAGGTATACACGCATGCATTCACAAGCACATACACAAAAATATGGACTTGCGTGCACAAACACCCTGATTTGTACCAGCAGAAAGACTATGCTCCTCCACAGTGGTACCCATACTAGACCCTGACTCTGTGTGGAATACAACCTTAAATCTAACAGGAGTGGGGTCAGCCAGAAAAAGAACCGGACTGTATCCGACCACCCATCCATCCAACCGCCTTCACACAAGACACCAGTTTTCTTTACCCAAGCAACACCCCCCATTTTTGACACACACACACACACACACACACACGCAGAGCAGCGCCCCAAGGCATTGAGCCTCCCTGTTCTCTTACAAAGCAAAGCGTTGGAGCTGGAGTTTCTCCTCTCAAACACCGTAGCTCTCTGCCAGCTCCAGTTCCGCGCAATGAATTTCTCTTCAAACCACATCTAAGGCCGCTTGAAAAGGACCGGCCAAGCCTGGTTATAAAATTCTCAAATGGAAAGTTTATTTTCAAATCCGTGCCCTCTCTCTCTCTGTCTCTCTCTCTGTCTCTCTATGTCTCTGTGTGTGAAATATGAATAGAAAAGAGAACCTAAGCCTATTATTTCTTCCCTGACAATAAAAAAGAACTCCAATATGGCCGCTCCGCTGCCACAGTTTGAGCCATCGTCACGGGGATAAGAAGGGGCGATCAAATCGAGGCGACATTGCATGACCATCCACGGTCGTGGTGAAGTCGGAGCTGTGCAACCACTTTTTAAAAATCTATTCTTTGTAAACTTGGCATAAAGCAGGAAGTGATTTTAAAGGAAGGCGTGGCGCGGCTAGTCCATAAGAAACCACCTGGAGCTATTAAAGTTTTAAAATGGCAGCTCCTTCAGTGATGCAGGGTCACCTCGAATGACTTGGGTTTTCTGGGGGAACAGAAATACCCCTCCCTTCTCTTTGTGCAAGTCAACTCCCCCAAAACTCTCCTTGTCCATTTTAACATTGTGACAATTTAACATTTTATTTTGGCGTCTGTATACAGACATCTTGGTGCTGTGATTTAGGTAGAGGATGGTGCTGGCTAGTAGTGGTGCTATGTTTTAGGTAGAGGATGGTGCTGGCTAGTGGCTAGTAGTGGTGCTATGGTTTAGGTAGAGGATGGTGCTTGCTAGTAGTAGTGGTCTATGGTTTAGGTAGAGGATGGTGCTGGCTAGTAGTGGTGCTATGGTTTAGGTAGAGGATGGTAGTGGAGCTATTGTTTAGGTAGAGGATGGTGCTGGCTAGTGGCTAGTAGTGGAGCTATGGTTTAGGTAGAGGATGGTGCTGGCTAGTGGCTAGTAGTGGAGCTATGGTTTAGGTAGAGGATGGTGCTGGCTAGTGGCTAGTAGTGGAGCTATGGTTTAGGTAGAGGGTGGTACTATGGTTTAGGTAGAGGATGGTGCTGGCTAGTGGCTAGTAGTGGTGCTATGGTTTAGGTAGAGGATGGTGCTGGCTAGTGGCTAGTAGTGGAGCTATGGTTTAGGTAGAGGATGGTGCTGGCTAGTGGCTAGTAGTGGAGCTATGGTTTAGGTAGAGGATGGTGCTGGCTAGTGGCTAGTAGTGGTGCTATGATTTAGGTAGAGGATGGTGCTGGCTACTGGCTAGTAGTGGTGCTATGGTTTAGGTAGAGGATGGTGCTGGCTAGTGGCTAGTAGTGGTGCTATGGTTTAGGTAGAGGATGGTGCTGGCTAGTGGCTAGTAGTGGTGCTATGATTTAGGTAGAGGATGGTGCTGGCTACTGGCTAGTAGTGGTGCTATACATTTACATTTTACATTTTAGTCATTTAGCAGACGCTCTTATCCAGAGCGACTTACAGGAGCAATTAGGGTTAAGTGCCTTGCTCAAGGGCACATTTACGTCATTTAGCAGACGCTCTTATCCAGAGCGACTACAAATTGGTGCATTCACCCTATAGCCAGTGGGATAACCACTTTACAGCTATGGTTTATGTAGAGGATGGTGCTGGCTAGTAGTAGTGGTACTATGGTTTAGGTAGAGTATGGTGCTGGCTAGTAGTGGTGCTATGGTTTAGGTAGAGGATGGTAGTGGAGCTATTGTTTAGGTAGAGGATGGTGCTGGCTAGTAGTAGTGGTACTATGGTTTAGGTAGAGGATGGTGCTGGCTAGTAGTAGTGTTATGGTTTAGGTAGAGGATGGTAGTGGAGCTATTCTTTAGGTAGAGGATGGTGCTGGCTAGTAGTAGTGTTACTATGGTTTAGGTAGAGGATGGTAGTGGAGCTATTGTTTAGGTAGAAGATGGTGCTGGCTAGTAGTAGTGTTATGGTTTAGGTAGAGGATGGTGCTGGCTAGTAGTAGTGTTATGGTTTAGGTAGAGGATGGTAGTGGAGCTATTGTTTAGGTAGAGGATGCATGTGTGCCTCCTAGATTCAGTAAAAGCTGTGTCGGTCACAGAAGCCCTCAGGTTTCCCCTGGTGGATTTTGCCTTTAGCCTTAAGGACGGTACACAATGGAGGCACAGTTTATTAAGAAGTTGAGAGAAATGGGCTGTGACAGCTGCGACTGGGAGAGCACGAAAGAGGTCTTCTCCAACATGGTGGAGGCTAGGGCATTTCAAAAGCTCCTCGGCTTTCTCAGGTGCCAGAGAGTCAGTCAGCAAGCGGGCCGTGTTGTTTTTTCTGCCATGGGATGGAGCTGGAGATATGGGGGGAAGTGGGTTTGTCTTTGTACCTGCATCTGACTGCATGCTTGTTAAATTGTCTCATTTTTATATATATGGTTTAGAATCCTCCCTTCTCTCTCCCTCTGTCGGAGAAGAGAACCCGAAGACTGGAGAGCTTAAATAAAAATCCTCCATCCAGGTTCTTATCTCGTTCCCACAGGGAAGCAAATGGGACCTGAAAGGCGTAATAATTAAGCGAAGAGGGGTGAGGATGGTATAATTTTAGCCCCAACTAGTATAGGCATGTCCCTGGCTGCTCCAGGCCCAAATCAGGCCCTCTATTAGGGAGTCCTCTCCAGTCCTCATCCTGGTGGGATAAAGTGCCATTAAAGCTATTTCCAGCACACAGATTATCCCCTGACCTTTGATTCTGGCTGACCTGGGTTCTCCTGGGACTTCAGGACTTTAGAGTCAGGGTTTAGGGACTAATTAGTTGCTATGAGTGAGCTAATTTTGTTTGTTTGAAGTTGGATTGAGATTATAATTAATTTTTTTGTTGATGCTCACTCTGTTTTCGATCGGAACCCCTTTTTTGGATGTTTTTCATCACTATGGAAATTAGTTCTGAAAATGTTGGACTATTTTGAGGCAAGATCCAACATTACGTAAGAGGTGGTTAAGCCAAATGCACTTGATATGTTCGATGCTGGAGAGTGTGTGTGTGTGTGTGAGCAAAAGAGAGAGGGCTGGAGACCTGGGAGTCTTGCTGCTTAACCAGGCTCCGGAATCTGACACTGATGAAGCCCCCCTCCCCCCTTTTAGTAAGGTGTGCATAGCTGAGATCCTTGGCCAGGGTGCAGACCTAAACCCCTCCACCCCACCCTACTGCTAAACCCCTGGTTAGGACATTCCCAGATTGGGTAGGAGGAGAGGTGGTAGAGTGGTGCCAGTCTGTGAGGGTCCGGTCCGGCAACACAGGAAATTCCAGGGGGGTGGTGGACCTGCCACAAATTAGCTTGCTGAGAATGTCACCTTAGCATGAATCGCCTTGCTGCAAATGAAGCCAATGAAAGTCACCTAGTGCTGTTTATATATATATATTTTATTTATTTATTTAGGGATATCATTTGTTAGCATTTTTTATATGTTGGGCAAGATTGGGTGTAGTCAAAATGTATAGGATGGGTTGATGGATGACTTTCAGATCAAGCGTATAGCCTTTTGAAATATCATGCTATACGTTTACCCATCATTCTTATACACACCAAAATAGATTGACAGTTTTTTCAGACAAAGCAGTATATCCTTTAGAAATGCTGTTTTGACTGTACAAATCAAGCAGATCCAGGGCCAGTGCTGGGTGCTCTGATCGTGAATAGTAGATTTAGCATGGCTAAGCAGTACCATGTGTTCAGTGCTGTTGGAGCGTGTAAGCGGCTGGGGGTCTGGCCAGGGTGGAGGGGGTTGTGCAGGTCTCTGTGTCAGCCCAGAGGTGGGGGGTGGTAGGGAAGGGGGTGCTGTGGCCAGACCACTGCTGACGTGATTAACCCTGCCTTTTGGTTCTACCGCAGACGTCTCTAAGAGATCTCTCTCTCCTTCTCTTTCTTGTTCTCCTCTTTCAATTCAAGGGGCTTTATTGGCATGGGAAACATATGTTATTTCTCTCTCTCATCCTCCTTCCCTCTTTCCCTATCTTTTTCTCTCTATCACCCCTCCTCCATCCCTCATCCCTCCTTCTCCCCTCCTTCCCCCCGGCGCTGGCTCTGTAATGAACTCCTCTTATTCACCGGCTAATGACTGCCTTTGATCTCACCGTTAAGACCTCTGCTCTAACTCTACCCTGTGGGGCTCTCTCTTTCACTCTCCCCCTTCTTTCCTCCCCCCTCTGCCCTTAAGCAGGAAATAGGGGCAGTACTCACTGACCAAGGCTAAACAAAGTTTTGAGGTGTTGGGGAAAGGCTGGAAGGGGAGGACATTGAGACCTCCCTTGCAAGAAGGTGTTTTATTTTTTACTGCGCCATTAAAGCCCCCATGCAGTTTTATTTTATTTTACGTATGTCTAATAAATCTGTTTATTTCATGAAAATAACTCCATGCCACCTGAACAAAATATATTTGTAATAATTTATTTCCCTGAAATGCTCAGTCTGATTGTGTGGGCGTGTTGATACAAATGTAAATATATTTACATACACAACCCTGATTGGCGGATAGGATGGTCTAGACTCTAGAGCCTACCCCACTTACCCCTTCAAAGTAGGAGGATACATGCAGTGGGGAGAACAAGTATTTGATACACTGCCGATTTTGCAGGTTTTCCTACTTACAAAGCATGTAGAGGTCTGTAATTTTTATCATAGGTACACTTCAACTGTGAGAGACGGAATCTAAAACAAAAATCCAGAAAATCACATTGTATGATTTTTAAGTAATGAATTTGCATTTTATTGCATGACATAAGTATTTGATACATCAGAAAATAAGAACTTAATATTTGGTACAGAAACCTTTGTTTGCAATTACAGAGATCATACGTTTCCTGTAGGTCTTGACCAGGTTTGCACACACTGCAGCAGGGATTTTGGCCCACTCCTCCATACAGACCTTCTCCAGATCCTTCAGGTTTCGGGGCTGTCGCTGGGCAATACGGACTTTCAGCTCCCTCCAAAGATTTTCTATTCGGTTCAGGTCTGGAGACTGGCTAGGCCACTCCAGGACCTTGAGATGCTTCTTACGGAGCCACTCCTTAGTTGCCCTGGCTGTGTGTTTTCGGGTCGTTGTCATGCTGGAAGACCCAGCCACGACCCATCTTCAATGCTCTTACTGAGGGAAGGAGGTTGTTGGCCAAGATCTCGCGATACATGGCCCCATCCATCCTCCCTCAATACGGTGCAGTCGTCCTGTCCCCTTTGCAGAAAAGCATCCCCAAAGAATGATGTTTCCACCTCCATGCTTTACGGTTGGGATGGTGTTCTTGGGGTTGTACTCATCCTTCTTCTTCCTCCAAACACGGCGAGTGGAGTTTAGACCAAAAAGCTCTATTTTTGTCTCATCAGACCACATTACCTTCTCCCATTCCTCCTCTGGATCATCCAGATGGTCATTGGCAAACTTCAGACGGGCCTGGACATGCGCTGGTTTGAGCAGGGGGACCTTGTGTGCGCTGCAGGATTTTAATTCATGACGGCGTAGTGTGTTACTAATGGTTTTCTTTGAGACTGTGGTCCCAGCTCTCTTCAGGTCATTGGCCAGGTCATTGGCCTGTGTAGTTCTGGGCTGATCCCTCACCTTCCTCATGATCATTGATGCCCCACGAGGTGAGATCTTGCATGGAGCCCCAGACCGAGGGTGATTGATCGTCATCTTGAACTTCTTCCATTTTCTAATAATTGTGCCAACAGTTGTTGCCTTCTCACCAAGCTGCTTGCCTATTGTCCTGTAGCCCATCCCAGCCTTGTGCAGGTCTACAATTTTATCCCTGATGTCCTTACACAGCTCTCTGGTCTTGGCCATTGTGGAGAGGTTGGAGTCTGTTTGATTGAGTGTGGACAGGTGTCTTTTATACAGGTAACGAGTTCAAACAGGTGCAGTTAATACAGGTAATGAGTGGAGAACAGGAGGGCTTCTTAAAGAAAAACTAACAGGTCTGTGAGCGCCGGAATTCTTACTGGTTGGTAGGTGATCAAATACTTATGTCAGGCAATAAAATGCAAATTAATTACTTAAAAATCATACAATGTGATTTTCTGGATTTTTGTTTTATATTCAGTCTCTCACAGTTGAAGTGTACCTATGATAAAAATTACAGACCTCTACATGCTTTGTAAGTAGGAAAACCTGCAAAATCGGCAGTGTATCAAATACTTGTTCTCCCCACTGTATGCATTGGTCCAGAATAATCAGATCGTGATGTCATGCTGTGGGCCAAAAACTCCATGCCACCTGAACAGGCTGAAATTACAGGTGTTTTTCCTCCCCTCCAAAATCTCTTACACTAAAAGGGCATTATAATTTTCACAATTTCAGAGTCTTATTTCGACCTCATGGAAATATAATTAAAAACAGGAAAATTGTGACTGCACCGGCTCTTTCATCTTACCAGCTCCTTTGTGTGTGTGTGTGTGTGTGTGTGCTACACAAATCCCCAAACGGCCGTACCCTTGTCATTTGAGAGAGGGCCGGGACTTGATTTAGCGCTGGAAAACTCTGGAAATGCTAGCTGCTAACTGACTTGAGGAAAGGTAATGTAATGCCTTATCTAATGTGCTTCTCTCTCTCCCCCCCCTCTCCAGTCCAATAAGGTTCCGGTGGTGCAGCCGTCGCATGCGGTCCATCCTCTCACCCCTCTCATCACGTATAGCGACGAACACTTCGCCCCGGGACCCCACTCCGGACACCACCCCCAGGACGTCAACCCCAAACAAGGTAGGCAATGCCCCGCTCCACTCAAATCACTAAACCAGTGGACATCATTAACCATGATAGTCCCACTAAGCACAAACCAGATTGGATGGCGTATCGCTGCAGAATGCTGTGGTAGACATGCTGGTTAAGTGTGCCTTGAATTCTAAATAAATCACAGACCGTGTCACCAGCAAAGCACCCCCACACCATAACACCTCCTCCATGCTTTACGGTGGTAACTACACATGCAGAGATAATCCGTTCACCCACACTGCATCTCACAAAGACACGGCGGTTGGAACCAAAAATCTCCAATTTGGACTCCATTGCTCGTGTTTCTTGGCCCAAGCAGGTATCTTCTTATTGGTGTCCTTTAGTAGTGGTTTCTTTGCAGCAATTCAACCATGAAGGCCTGATTCACACAGTCCCCTCTGAACAGTTGATGGTGAGATGTGTCTGTTACTTGAACTCTGAAGCATTTATTTGGGCTGCAATTTCTGAGGCTGGTAACTCTAATGAACTTATCCTCTGCAGCAGAGGTAACTCTGGGTCTTCCATTCCTGTGGCGGTCCTCATGAGAGCCAGTTTCATCATAGCGCTTGATGGTTTTTGCAACTGCACTTGAAGAAACTTTCTAAGTTCTTGAAGTTTTCCGTATTGACTGACCTTCATGTCTTAAAGTAATGATGGACTGTTGTTTCTCTTTGCTTATTTGAGCTGTTCTTCCCATAATATGGACGTGGTCTTTTACCAAATAGGGCTATCTTCTGTATACCCCCCCTACTTTGTCACAACACAACTGATTGGCTCAAACACATTAAGAAGGAAATAAATTCCACAAATTAACTTTTTAAGAAGGCACACCTGTTAATTGAAATGCATTCCAGGTGACTACCTCATGAAGCTGGTTGAGAGGATGCCAAGAGTGTGCAAAGCTGTCATCAAGGCAAAGGGTGGCTATTTGAAGAATCTCAAATATAACAACTATTTTGATTTGTTTAACACTTTGTTGGTTACTACATGATTCCATATGTGTTATTTCATAGTTTTGATGTCTTCACTATGATTCTACAATTTAAAAAAATAGTAAAAATAAAGAAAAACCCTTGAATGAGTAACTAGGTGTTCTAAAACTTTTGACCGGTAGATGTCTCATGTTTTGAGGGAGCATGCAATTGGCATGCTGACTGCAGGAATGTCCACCAGAGCTGTTGCCCGAGAATTCAATGTTCATTTCTCTACCATAAGTCGCCTCCAACGTCGTTTTAGAGAATTTGGCAGAACGTCCAACCAGCCTCACAATAGCAGACCACATCCGGCTTCTTCACCCGCGGGATCGTCTGAGACCAGCCACCCGAACGGCTGATGAAACTGTGGGTTTGCACAACCGAAGAATTGTCAGAAACCGTCTCAGAGAAGCTCATGCAGTTCCGCATTGGAACCAACTTCAGTGGGCAAATGCTCACCTTCGATGGCCACTAGCACGCTGGAGAAGTGTGCTCTTCGCAGATGAATCCCGGTTCATCTGTATCGGGCAGATGGCAGACTACATGTATGGCGTCGTGTGGGTGAGCGGTTTGCTGACGTCAACGTGTGTGCCCCATGGTGGCGGTGGGGTTATGGTATGGACAGGCATAAGCTACGGACAACGAACACAGTTGCATTTTATCGATGGCAATTTGAATGAACAGAGATACTGTGACAAGATCCTGAGGCCCATTGTCGTGCCATTCAACCGCCGCCATCACCTCATGTTTCAGCATGATGATGCATGGCCCCATATCGCAAGGATCTGTACACAATTCCTGGAAGCTGAAAATGTCCCAGTTCTTCCATGGCCTGCATACTCACCAGACATATCACCCAAAAGAGCATGTTCGGGATGCTCTGGATTGACATGAATGACAGCGTGTTCCAGTTCCTGCCGATATCCAGCAACTTCACACAGCCATTGATGAGGACTGGGTGAACATTCCACAGGCTACAATCAACAGCCTGATCAACTCTATGCAAAGGAGAGGTGTCGAACTGCATGAGGCAAATGGGGGTCACACCAGATACTGACTAGTTTTCTGATCCATGCCCCTACTTTTTTTTTTAATGGTATCTGTGACCAACAAATGCATATCTGTATTCCCAGTCATGTGAAATCCATAGATTAGGGCCTAATGAATTTATTTCAATTGACTGATTTCCTAAAATGAACTGTAAATCAGTAAAATCTTTGAAATTGTTGCATATTGCGTTTTTTATATTTTTGTTCTGTGTAGTAAAGATATTCACATCACACTGTATTCATCACTACCCATCTCCACAAAGAGGCATGAAGCCAAAGCTATTCCTCTGAGGGAAATGTAACATAAGTTCACCCAACCACCTACACAAGGTGGTTAGGTGACGATCTGTCTCAGAGAAAGAAAACTAGAACACATTCCTCCACACGGCGTACTGCATCTCCCCACCTACCTGCATAAAGCAGACAGCTCCTCAGACAAGGCAAGGCAGTCGGCTTTACCGCACTGCTGAAAACCTCTTTCTCTCTTCATTTTCCTCCCTCCATTCGTCACCCTATATCTGACACTCTTTCTCTCGCTCTCTCTTTCTGTCTGTCTGGGTAAAAACGTCAAGGTAAAATCCCTGACAGGCGCTAGAGCACAAAGGCAGTTGGAAAGCCCAGGCACGGTCAGGGTGAGACTTTGGCAGAGGTTCATAGGCCTTGTACTGGTCTGGCCCCGGCCCTCCATATGCGCTCCCCTCCCCTCTTCTCCTCCCCTCTTCCTTCCGGCTGCAACGCAACAGCCCCCCCTCCTCCACTTAAAAGCAGGAGGCAGACCAGACAGGATGCGATGTGTGATGACGAGGCAGTTGAGTAAATAATCCAATATGGATTAGTTGAGTAAATAATCCAATAATCCAATATCGCCAATATGGCCACCGTACACCAGATCCATCCAGACATCATAGTGATCTTATGTACCTGTACACAGCAGGACAACGGAATAGGGGATTTAGTGGGAACTCACATTTGAAAGCCTACATTTGCTCCAGAAAGTCATTCACTTCCCTTGTAGCTACAGGATTTCTTTACAATAATGCTTTCCAGAGTGCTCCGTTTTTACATTTTGGTCCTCACTTACAGTCCTCATACATTTTGGTGTGAGTAGTCCCCAGGGATTGAGTATGAGGGTTGATGATAAACATAGCAGAGAATGGAGTTATATGAAGAAACCGCTGGAGGAGATCTGAGTTTAAATCGATCCACACACTCCCATAGCCTGGACTGGTCCATGTAGAAGAGATCTGCTAGATCAATTAGCTATAAATTAAGTCCCCTGGCATTTCCAGACCTAGATACTGTAAAAGAGCTAAAGATATGTAGGAAAGAGAGGGCAGTCTCTATCCATCTCTCTTTCTCTCACTCTTTCTATCAAACTTTTGCCTATTCGTTCTGTGTCTCTGTTATTTTTTATATATATATATATATATTATTTTTTTTCATCAGCCACTCTGCTCGCTACACTCCATAGCGGGATCAGGACTTTGATCTTCTCATTAATCATTTTAAAAAATCATGGATGTTCTCATTATGGGCCCTAATAAGCTCTAATATGTGCCGGGCGGTAACGCCGGATCGAAGGTCGAACTCCAGAGCCCTTTGAACATGCAGATTTCAGACTTCACATTGTAATTTACAATGAAACAATGAAACACTTAAAATATAATATTTTAATATGAGATCATATATTGGAATACAAGGTATGTCTAGATTTGGATAAGGGTATGAAAATGTTTGAGGTAGTGTTTTCTGAGAAGCAAGGCTAGGAGGGTAAAATGGTGTGAAGCGTGTTGACGTGAGCGAGTAATTACACACCTTTTTAGTGCTTTGAGCTGGTGTTAACACTGAGCTCCCCTCCCTCCGTCTCCATCTCTCTCCCTTCCCTCCTGACTTTCCTATCCTTCTCACTTTCCCTCCACCCTTTGCTCCTTACATCTCCCATTCCTCTCTCTCACTCTCCCCTTCCTTTCACTCCCTCCCTTTCCTCCCCTCCCTCCCTAGTGCCCTACAGAGCACCCTGAGACTGGGGTGGTGAATAAGTGGGCTGGGGGTGCTGGAATCCAGCGTTGCTACAGTGGCTTTGGAGATAAGCCTCCTCTCTCTGCCCCTCTGAGGGAGTTAGACCCCTTTAGACTGCAGCCTGAGAAGAAAGAGGGAGGGGGATGGAGAGAAGGGGTGAGGGAGAAAAGCCTGGATCCATCTGGGATTAGGAGATGGTGTTAATCTGGAGGCACTTGCCTTTTCTTCTGTCTGTCTCTCTCTCTTCTGTCTCTGTCTCTCTTCTGTGTCTCTCTCCTCTGTGTCTGTCTCTCCTCTGTGTCTGTCTCTCTTCTGTCTCTGTCTCTCTTCTGTCTCTGTCTCTCCTCTGTGTCTGTCTCGCTCTGTCTCTGTGTGTGTGTGTGTGTGTGTGTGTGTATGTCACTGCAGGGCCTTCTACACGGGCCTACACAGCACACCTTCACTATAGCTCCCAGTCTGACATATCCATTTACTAGGGACCTTCATTTCCTTCACCCTCCCCTCCTCCCTCTCTCCGTCCCTCCATTCCAGTTTAACTTCTCTCCAGCCTCCACAACAAGCGGAGGGAGGCTGAGAATCCTTGACCTTGAAGCCCAAGAGGCCTAGCGTTGATGAAGAGCGGGAGAGCTTAGCTGTGTTGAGGAGCCAGTGACAGTACAGAGCCCCAGTGAATGCTGTCTGCAGGGAGCGTTACAAGAAGCACAGAGAGACGGGCCTTAATGAACACTGATCCGCTTCTAGAGAGACGGACTGGAGGGCTACATGGGGGCAAATGTGAACCTTTCTGTGTCTATTATTATTATAATAATACACACTTGGCACACCGCCACACACACGTACAGTTCATACACTGAATTCCAACACCGCATGGCACAGATGTCCTTGTCATGTCAGTGACATGCAGGATCAAACCATTCAAAGATGCTGGAATATCATTGGGTGGTTACCCTTCATTCACGGTTATATTATATGTTCTACCAAATAATGTACGGTATCAACAACAATATGGTAAAAACACTCTATGGAACAACGTTTCAACAACGTGTTATCTTCATGGTCGGGTCATTGAATGCATGTTCTGTTCCTTCTCATACAGGACAGTACCACTCATCCTGTCTCTCTACAGGCATGCAGCGCCATCACCCCGGGCCGGACATGACCAACTTCTACCCCCTCTCCCCTGGAGGAGTGGGACAGATCACGCCCCCACTGGGATGGTACGTTTAGGATGACACACACACAACCACCCATTCAACAAGTGAAGATTGAGACAAACTATATACAGTACTGTACATGTGGATCCATTGAGAAGGATGATCCTACAGACAGACAGGCACACAGAGGGGAAATCCAGGCCCTGGACTCTCTCATTAGGGCTGTGAACCACACTGGTTCTCCCTGTGCCCAGCACATGTCAAACAGGCCAGTCCATCAGACCGCCCCATATGTGCTCTCGCATATTCATCTGTCTATTTAGCTGCTCAAAAGGCGCCCTGTGTCAGCGGCTCCCTCTGAGCTGCACTATGTTAGTAGCTCTCGTATGAGGCCTCACTCTGGATCTCTCTTTCCTTCTCATTTATCTTCCTCGCTCTCCCGCTCTCTCCCCCTTCTCTGGTTGGTATGTGTCAGGACAGTGTTGGTATAGACAGGAGAGGCTTTGGACCCAGATGATTTCCTCAAACCTCCTCTCTCCTGTATTTTCGTTGAATATCTTTTAACTCTTATTTCACCTAGTGTGAGTATGTTGGGGAGAGAGAGGACGAGGTTCTAAAGTTAATGCATGGGTTCTTGTTCCAGGTTCTCACACCACATGGTCCCGGGTCCCCCAGGCCCTCACGCCACAGGGATCCCCCACCCGGCCATCGTCAACCCCCAGGTCAAACACGAGCCCCAGCACGACAACGACCTGATGCACATGTGAGTCCCCCAAACAGTGGCCCTTTCTGGGTCCGCTTCACACAGGGCCAGCCGTGAGTAGAGTGTAGATCAAACAAACACTCACGCCTCCCTCTCCCCTGTTACACTGAAAACACACGTTCCTACCAAAACACACCTCACTATTCTACTCCTCCTCATGGTATTAGCAGCACATTCAGAGTTCAGGATACTTCCAGGTATTTGGTGACTCAACCACATGTCCCAACAACGCAGCAGTCCAACCTCCCCTCCCTCCTATCACCTTGATGTGAGTAGATAAGCAACAAGGGCCTCACAGAGCTGATAAGGGCCCCACCACGCATCATTTGGCCCCTGGCATCACAACATGCATACCAACAGACACACACACACAGAGACGCACACAGACAGACGCACACACCACACACAGACACACATCAAGGTCCTGTGCCGCTGGGGCTACTAAGCGATTGGCAGTGTGTGTGCTGGGGGGAAAGGTTTGGTTGCCATTACTGGTGAAGTAATCGCTCTCTCCGCTTGAAAGCGCCAAGACTGTATGACTGTACATGATTAAAGACTCCTGGCGTCGCGGCAACCCCTTGCACGCACGCACGCACCCTCGCTCCCAATTGGCTGAGGCGAAAGACCCCTCGCCGTTTGTTCTCACACTCCAGGGGGCCCAGTTTCTCCATCGCAACCCTCTTTTTCTTTTTTTATCACCGCCCCCGTTCCCTCCTCCTTCTTTACCTCGCTCCCTTGTTCTTTTCTCGCCAATTGTTTTGCCAGGAAGCCTCAGCACCAGGACCAGAGGAAGGAGCAGGAGCCCAAGAGACCCCACATCAAGAAGCCGCTGAACGCCTTCATGCTGTACATGAAGGAGATGAGGGCCAACGTGGTGGCAGAGTGCACGCTCAAGGAGAGCGCCGCCATCAACCAGATCCTGGGACGGAGGGTACGTATGGTGAAGGGGAGAACCCATGATTAGAGCACCCCCACCTGGGGTGGAGAACGGTTAACCACCCCCTGGTCTGAAACCTTTAGTGTGATGGTGATGGCCAGGGTAGTGTGCTAGGGGAATGGCCATAAGCCACCATTTTGGGTTCTTCTGTAAACCAAAACCACCTGAGAGCATCTCTCGTTCAGCTAGAGGGCTTCCAGATCATAGAAATTGAATCCATAGAGCGGGTCTCCCCATGCAAATCATGGAGAGTGTAATGATGTGGTGTAATAATGTTATATGATGTACTGTTTTATCTTTTGTTTTATATGTAATGTAAGTGCCTTAATGTGTTTGGACCCCAGGAAGAGTAGCTGCAGCCTTGACAACAGCTAATGGGGATCCCTAATAAATACATATACAAATGATGGCATAATGGGTTGACTGGTTAGAGGTTCCAAGCCCTTTCTATGGATTCTCTTTCTATGTTTGAGATCTTCCTTCAACTCTTCTACATCAAGGTCCTTCAAGGGACTAATCATGATGACCATCTCTTTGTCCGAACCTGTTACTTTCCCTCATCAGACGGATCCACTTTCTGCCTGACTGACTAGCGGACGTTTTAACCAAATTGACTTTTTATAAAAACTTGCCGTAGATAATAATAGTGTGGTTTGGAAATGACAATGTGTTCCTTTTTGAGAATTGGGGTAGAAGAAAGAAAGAAACTGAATGAGAAAGAGACCGCTAGAACATGTTTAAAACCTTAACACAAAGCCTTTTTTGGTTGGGGCAGCCAGCCACAGCAAAGCTCCGTTTGCGGCCTTTGTTCAGTAATTGCCCGCTGACATAGTTTGAAGCAAAAGCGCCACTAAATTGGAACCAGTGTTTTGATATGAAATCAAAGTATTTTTTTTTCTCTCTTGTCCATATGTTAATCTCTTCATCATGTTCGCCCTTTTTTTTTTTTTTTTTTTTTCGTTTTCTAAAGGTTTTTTTGCACCAAACTTTTGGAGGGGACATGAAAGTGCATACCAGTAATTGACTGTGTGCTGTTGTACCTTTTTTTCTCTCTCCTTGTTTTGTAACCTCCCTCCACGTACTGAAACAGTGGCATGCTTTATCCAGAGAAGAGCAAGCTAAGTATTACGAATTAGCCCGCAAGGAACGGCAGCTCCACATGCAGCTCTACCCAGGCTGGTCTGCCAGAGATAATTATGTAAGTATCATACGGAAACAGATTGGCAGCGGAGAGGTGTGTGTGTGTGTGTGATTTGTCAACTGTGATTTTATTTTTCTGACCGGGGTTCAAATAATATTTGAAATTTTTCAATTACTTTTGAGTGTTTGTTTGAGTCTGCCTGACGTGCCAGATGAGCAGGGTTTGCACTTTTGGGGCTGTTCCATTGGTCACATTTAGCCAGTCAAGCTTGATCAGGCACCACTAAAATATTTCAAGTATTTCAAATATTATTTGTACCCAGGCCTGTTCAGTTTTGATGTAGGCTAATTGTTGTTTATGAATTTCAGGACAGTAGCTAGTATTCTTTGTTAGCTTTATTAACACAATGCTAGCTACAACATTCTAATAAACATTAGCCGTTTCCATGATAATGGTGTCCATTTTTAGCTGCTATGCTACAGCCTAATGTGTAATTCATAGCACTCTAATTCCATGCTATTATTACCAGCACAATGGATTGTAGTATGAGACTCCGTATTATACGACACTGAGAATAGTGGCCTGTGATGGTGCTGCCAGTCTTTGATGTTCCGTATCAACATGGAAGCCTTGGATATGTAAACAGAGTTGATGCCCCTGCCAGGAGCGTAGACACTTAGAGTGACGAGTAGATTGCTGTGTGATTTTCAGATGGCACAGCAACAAGGGGTGTGTGTGTGTGTGTGTGTCAGGGCACCTGTTATGTTAGTGTCCTGTTCATCTGTGTGTGTCTGTTCCGTGTGTGTGTGTGTGAGACCGTTCCGTGTATGTGACTGTATGCTAGCGCCTGCCGTTGTTAAAAAGTGTGGCTCCAGCACTCACTTTCACTCCACCACCACAGGGGCTCTTTGTAGTGGTCATCTGCCTCCTCTCTGGACAGCCCCGCACAGCACCTCTCACCTTCTGCCTCCGTCGCCCCGCCGCCACCACACCATGCTGGGGGAAACACTGCAGGACAGGACGGTATAGGGCAGGACAATCCAGTACAACACAGTACAGACTTTAGTCTCCTTCCATGTCAACTCCTAGCCCTTACCCTATTGGTGTTGACAGATCTGATAGGCTAAAGCAATAAGCCAGGAAGTAGAGGATGACCTCATGGTCTGATGGCCTCTACCACTGTATGTGTCTCGTAGAGAGAAGCTTTGCTCGCACACGTCCATTCCATCATAACACACACTTAACACCAAGCACCCCTCCAACATAAACTAAGCCCTTCATAGTACTGTACCACACACACACACACACACACACACACTGTCGTAACTACTGTACACATCACCTGCCCCCCTCCCCCTCCCTCCCTCTCTCCTCTCTCTGTCTGCCACAGCGGTGTGAGAGGAACCCAGATTAGCTCATCATAAATAAGTGGATTAGTAGACTTTGCAGCAGGAAACCAAAGTGCTGCTCATATTTGACTAGAATGACTGTTACGCCACTATCTCTACCTATAGTCCCCCTCCCTAGGGGATTTGGCTATAAGCTATAAATCCATACACACTTACTCACAGTGGAGCTCAGTGATCAGTGCTCACTGGAGGGGGGTTGACTGACGCTCTCCATGGCAATCAGTCGAGGACCAGCTCTCCCAAGTAATATTTAGCATTTTTTATGTTTTAATTACATATTGATGTTTGGTACTAGGAGACTGAAAAAGACTACATACGCTGCTGTTGCTTCTACACTTGAAGTCTTTATATAAGTATGGTGATGGATGTTGTTTTGTTCATGATAGGTTGTTAGAGAACACACTGATACAGGTGAGGAGAAGACAGCCAAGTTTGCTACCTGCTCCGATTGGAAGGCAAGGATGGGGTTCAAAACCTAACATTCTGGAATGGATCCTACCAAACATGTCTATGTTAATAGTTTGTTAGAGAGCACACTATACTGAAGCCAGGTGCGGAGAGGACAGAGACAGCCAGCTCTCATAGGCAGGGAGTAAAGATGGTCAGCCCCTCTGACCAATCCCAGCGTGGTGATTGGCTGCAGGCCCAGAGAGCGAGGGGTGCTGGTTGGCTGCCCGGCGGGGGATGAGTGAACAGGGCAAAAACGGCAGCAGGACTAAGCGTGGTGGAGGGAGGGTGAGTGCTGGAGCCACACTTTAAGCGTTCACCTCGATATTTTCTAGGGAAAGAAGAAGAAGCGGAAGAGGGAGAAGATCCAGGAACCGGCTGCAGGTAACCAACCCCTTCCCCTTTCCCTTCCTCTCTTTCCCCTCTCTCTCTCCCCCTCTCTCTCCCCTCTCTTTTCCTCTCGATTTGTTGTTCTGTGAGATGATGAGTGTTCGGTTTGTCCTTTACAAACTCTCCATGCGGTCTCTCTTGTGTCCGTCTCTCACACTAGCCTAAGTCATTTTAACACAAACATGCACCACAAGCAATAAAAGGTCTTGTCACTCTGAAACAGGCCCCTGTAATGCTGACATAATCAGAACCAGGTGTTGTGCCATGCTTGTCACACAGTATTGGGAAAGCTATAGCCGCATTTCCCTAGAAATAACCAATCAAGAGGCCCCACTTTGACCATGTGGCTAGTTTCACCTGGATTATGCATGAAACGTTTCAGCCCCATCCACCCATAACCACCCTTCCCCTCCTCCTCCCTCTCCAGACCCCCATAGAACTCCATTCGACCCCTCCGCCCTCACTAGAGTGGGCTTTCAGAACCACCATGCAGGTACCAGTGTCACTCCCTTTCTCCATCCCTCTCTCTCACCCCCCTTCCCTCTCCACTCCACCTACTTTGGGATTAGTCTGTAAATGCTGGTTGACTTAACTGCTCTCTGTGCTTTGCACTTTATTGGTCTAGCTGCTGTATGTCACTACCACCGTGCTCTTAGCTTAAAGCTCTGTGTAAACACTGCACCGTTGTGTAGGAACCTATAGGGGGGGAAATATATATTTAGAAATCATGTAGACCACGTGCTGTATTACCATTTAGATGCCTATTATCAATTTGCTTCTACATCTGCATTGCTTGCTGTTTGGGGTTTTAGGCTGGGTTTCTGTATAAGCATTTGGTGACATCTGCTGATGTAAAAAGGGCTTTATAAATACATTTGATTGAATTTCTGCTTTAGTTTGTAGTGAGGCGTTCCATTAGCCCAGTTGGCTCTCTTTTCCTCAGCTGGACATGCCTTATGTAAAGACAAACATGTTAAAAGATGCCATTTTCTGCAGGTACAGGCCAGAGAATGAAAACGGCGTACATCTGAGCATAAATGGTAAGACAACCCCCCCCCCCACACCTCCTCTCCAGTCATGCCTGTCTGGTCTGGTAGTATGTATCAAGCCTTGTATACTGTTCACAGACTAATCCTAAAGGGTCCACCCTAAACTCACCATGGTCATTGTGTCAATCAGTGGAGGCTGCTGAGGGGAGGACGGCTCATAATAATGGCTGGAACGGAGCGAATGGAATGGCTTCAAACCATGTGTTTGATGTATTTGATACCAGTACACTTATTCCGCTCCAGCCATTACCACGAGCCCATCCTCCCTAATTAAGGTGCCACCAACCTCCTGTGGTGTCAATGGTGTTAAGTCTCAAGGAGTGAGATGTGTGTGATTGTGTTCTGGGTGTATATTGACCTGGGCACTCCAATGGCAGTCTTTTGTCTGGTTAGTGAGATGATCATCTGAATCCACTGTGTGAATGTTGCAGTGCATGGCTGAGAAATTGTTGTTGAGTCCTTTCTTAAATTCAAACTGATGCCCTTTATTAGATGTAACTCAAACACGAAAATGGACAAAGTGCTCTGCATTATCTAAAACGTTACAAAACACAGCTTTTTTTTTCCTAGTCTGACGTCTTCATAGCAGCAGATATTCCTGGAGGAGTGGGAGGTTCCGTCCCAAATGGCACCCTATTCCCTACATAGTGCACTACTTTTAACCATACCCCTATGGGCACTGGTCAAAAGTAGTGCACTATATGGAATAGGCTTCCATTTGGGACGCATGCAGCCTAGGCCCAGATGGTCTGCATGTTTTCTGTTCTACCAACACTGAATGGAGACTAGACCTTCCAGACTACATCTGGGATCAGAAGGCTATGAAACACCACGCTCCACTAGAACACTGTCAAATCACATAGTTTGATAGAGATTTGTTGGCGGTTTGGTGTGAAGTGTGGATGGACCTGCTGTGCTGTACGAGCACTATAACACACAAAGCACTACGTAATCAGTCAAATGTTCTGGGGTTTATTTGGTTGGGGTTGTTCTTTGTGAAAAGGTAAGTTGTGACAAGCGACAGTAACAGACAAACATGTAGGGCTCTTGTACCAAAGTGTCACCAAGTTTTGAAAGGGGTGAAATGAGTGCATGCACTCCATTAGATCTTTCTACCATTAGATATCTCTCTCTCGGTCTGAGGTTAGTCTTATAGCATCCTGCTGTGCACATTTTTATAGCATCCTCTCTCTCTCTCTCTCTCAATTCAATTTAAGGGCTTTATTGGCATGGGAAATGTATGTTAACATTGCCAAAGCAAGTGAAGTAGATAGTAAACAAAAGTGAAATAAACAATAAATATTTACAGTAAACATTACACTCAGAAGTTCCAAAAGAAGAAAGACATTTCAAATTTCATAGTATGTATACAGTGAGGGAAAAAAGTATTTGATCCCCTGCTGATTTTGCACGTTTGCCCACTGACAAAGACATGATCAGTCTATACTTTTAATGGTAGGTTTATTTGAACAGTGAGAGACAGAAAAACGCATGTCAAAAATGTTATAAATTGATTTGCATTTTAATGAGGGAAATAAGTATTTGACCCCTCTGCAAAACATGACTTAGTACTTGGTGGCAAAACCCTTGTTGGCAATCACAGAGGTCAGACGTTTCTTGTAGTTGGCCACCAGGTTTGCACACATCTCAGGAGGGATTTTGTTCCACTCCTCTTTGCAGATCTTCTCCAAGTCATTAAGGTTTTGAGGCTGACATTTGGCAACTCGAACCTTCAGCTCCCTCCACAGATTTTCTATGGGCTTAAGGTCTGGAGACTGGCTAGGCCACTCCAGGACCTTAATGTGCTTCTTCTTGAGCCACTCCTTTGTTGCCTTGGCCGTGTGTTTTGGGTCATTGTCATGCTGGAAGACCCATTTTCAATGGCCTGGCTGAGGGAAGGAGGTTCTCACCCAAGATTTGACGGTACATGGCACCGTCCATCATCCCTTTGATGCCGTGAAGTTGTCCTGTCCCGTTAGCAGAAAAACACCCTCAAAGCATAATGTTTCACCTCCATGTTTGACGGTGGGGATGGTGTTCTTGGGGTCATAGGCAGCATTCCTCCTCCTCCAAATATGGCGAGTTGAGTTGATGCCAAAGAGCTCCATTTTGGTCTCATCTGACCACAACACTTTCACCCAGTTCTCCTCTGAATCATTCAGATGTTCATTGGCAAACTTCAGACGGCCCTGTATATGTGCTTTCTTGAGCAGGGGGACCTTGCGGGCGCTGCAGGATTTCAGTCCTTCACGGCGTAGTGTGTTACCAATTGTTTTCTTGGTGACTATGGTCCCAGCTGCCTTGAGATCATTGACAAGATCCTCCCGTGTAGTTCTGGGCTGATTCCTCACCGTTCTCATGATCATTGCAACTCCACGAGGTGAGATTTTGCATGGAGCCCCAGCCCGAGGGAGATTGACAGTTATTTTGTGTTTCTTCCATTTGCGAATAATCGCACCAACTGTTGTCACCTTCTCACCAAGCTGCTTGGCGATGGTCTTGTAGCCCATTCCAGCCTTGTGTAGGTCTACAATCTTGTCCCTGACATCCTTGGAGAGCTCTTTGGTCTTGGCCATGGTGGAGAGTTTGGAATCTGATTGATTGCTTCTGTAGACAGGTGTCTTTTATACAGGTAACAAACTGAGATTAGGAGCACTCCCTTTAAGAGTGTGCTCCTAATCTCAGCTCGTTACCTGTATAAAAGACACCTGGGAGCCAGAAATCTTTCTGATTGAGAGGGGGTCAAATACTTATTTCCCTCATTAAAATGCAAATCAATTTATAACATTTTTGACATGTGTTTTTCTGGATTTTTTTTTTTATTCTGTCTCTCACTGTTCAATTAAACCTACCATTAAAATTATGGACTGATCATTTCTTTGTCAGTGGGCAAACGTACAAAATCAGCAGGGGTTCAAATACTTTTTTCCCTCACTAACTACTATTTGCACATTGCTGTTACAACACTGTGTGTATATATATACAAAGTATCTCGCTCTATGGCAAATCTTATAACGAAATCAAACCCTGAACCAGACAAAGATTTTCCGCTTGATTGATTCTTGACCGGTGGCTCCCCCTGTGAACCTAAATTGGACCACTTTTCTCTTATTCGTCGCCCGCACTTCGCCACTGCCTCTTTTCAAAGGCGGAGAGACTTATCTGTGATCCAATAATTAGCTGGGTCTATCCGAGGCAGGATGGACACCACGGCTGATTCGTTGTGACAACCTTAAACTCATATGCATAATACCAGAGAGGACTGCCACGACTCCTCATTTTATGTAGATCCCAAAGAGCCTGGATTGAGGTTTGCTTTTGGCATGGCAGACGTCAGGCAGCAAACATCTTTAAATTAACTTATTTGTCTTTCTTTTGATATCCCCCAACCCCGAGAAATCAGACCTGGGTTTTGTAATGGAGTGCGTCTATCCATTCCCTCTTTATTTTTGTTGATATTGTTTGCACATTAATTTTCAGGGCGTGATTAATCAGAATACCCTTTTAAAGGAGAGTAGGGTAAGGATCAATAAAACGTCCTTGTTTTCTCTTCTGGCATATCGGTGGTGTACTGATTTTAAATGTCTGGCTGAAAAGGCCACGCCAAAGAGGGCAGCAGTTCAACAGTGTTTAATTTCTTGGAGTGGATTGTTTATCCCCAGTGGGTCAGACACCAGACCCAGCACACTGCTGGTTCTCTTACCTTGCAGTTAAATAGCTCTCTGGGAATCTAGCTATTATTTTGACATTGTGAAATTAGTGTTTCCTCCTTTTTGCTCTCTGACGCTTTCTCTCTCGCTGACACTCATTTGTTCTGTCTGACACTCAGAACTTTTCACTCTGACTCATTCTCTCCCTCCCTCTGTTAGTGTCATTGTCTGACTAAGCCTGTCTGTTTCACAGGCCTTTGAGATGTGTATCTGGTCGGGACATGTCCTTAAGGCTATCTACATTTGTCCCAAAGGGAGGGAGACGACCAATAATATAGGTGGCCTTTTAATCCGACGAACAGCGTGGGCCAGGAGTCACAAACACTCATAAAAACTCCCCAGCGTTGGAACTGACTGAGTCATCTCAGTCCAACTCTTATGAACGTGCTCTTTTCTTGCCACCCGGTAACCGGAAACTTCTGTGAGAGCAAACTTGAAATTCCCCTGTTTTTTTTTTTTTTTTGTGCGAGGTAGTTCATCTTTAGGGGGGAGGGGGGGGGCTGTTTTGAATGTATTTTTTTTAACTGCCCTAAAAAAAGGTGAGTTTGTGGTAGAGGCCAAAGATGGTGTGTTTGTGTAGGTAGCTGGTGAACTAGTGCAGTACGGAGCGTTGAGGTGAAGGCATTCTGAGAACATACCCAGGATCCACACACGGCATGAAAGAAAGTGCTGTTCTAGCAGGAGCTGTAGTGGTCTCGCTCTCGCTCTTCTCTTTCTCCCAACTGTCGTTCCTCTCTCTCAAGCAGCCAGCCGCACTCTCCGGCTGCAATTAGGCAAGGTTCAGACTCTTGCCTCCATTTCCAGAGCCGGTTGGATTTGGTGGAGGACATACACCCCCCCACCACCACAGCGTTATTAGTGACCTGGGATAATTGGAATGGTTTCGGGGGCTGTGAAACACTCAGGGTCTTGCTCGGAGTGTCTCAGCTCAGCAGAGGAGAGGAGAGGGAGCTCCTGTCTCCTCTTTTTAAAACTACACTTCACAAAGAAGAAGAAAAGAGTGGCCTTAGCATAAATCAGGGCGACAGCCACCGGCTAATGTTACTGTGGGTTAGGAAATAGAAACGGAAACGTCTGCTCCCCTCTCTCTCAATCTCTCTCACACACACAGCAGAGCTCTGTGAAGGAGAAATAGACAACCTCAGCACTTCTGTCCTTCCAGGGGTGTAGTAGCAGTAGTGGAATGTCGAACGCTCAACTATGCAGGTGTCTAACACACCGTTTTAGTCAACTCCTGGACTTGATCGCTTGCCTCTCCTCCTTCAGAGAAAAGGGATCTCTTTGATACTTCTTGGGGGGCTCTAGTTTACATGTGTGAGACTGAGATGTGCAACCCCAATGACACCCTATTCCCTATATAGTGCACTACTTTTGAACAGAGCCCCATGGGCCCTGGCTAAAAGTAGTGCACTATAAAGGGAATAGGGTGTCAATTGGGACTCTGAGGATCACCTATAGCGGGGCTTTCTGCTTAGACTGGGTCTGTGGGTTTGTTTTGGTTGAGTAACTGGCCTATTGTGCCGAGGTCTGGCCAGCTGCAGGGAGCGACCGTATGAGGGTAGAGCCTCTCCCTCCCTGCCAGGTTTTATCATGTCTTCTCTACTTCCTCTCCTTC
This sequence comes from Coregonus clupeaformis, assembly GCF_020615455.1. Taxonomy (NCBI): domain Eukaryota; kingdom Metazoa; phylum Chordata; class Actinopteri; order Salmoniformes; family Salmonidae; genus Coregonus; species Coregonus clupeaformis. The sequence goes on along the minus strand of NW_025533489.1, from coordinate 682,240 downwards.
TCCTTCCCTCCCCCCTTCTCTGTCTCTCCCCGGTGGCTCCTTGAGACGCTGCAGATTGAGGGGGTGGTGGGGGTGTGCTGCCTTGTAAAACGTCCCCCCTTCTGAGTCGTTATCTCTGGATCATGAAAGGCCCCCAGGTAACAGAGGGGAGAGACAGGAAGGGGAGAGAGGTCGCAGGAAGATATTATTTTTCTCTTTATTTTTTTATAAACGTGAAACTCTGTTTTGAGATGTGGCTGCTGAACAAAATGTGGCTCCTATTGTAGATGTAGGTGGAACCCCCTTCTCTCCCTCTTTTTTTTCCTCCTACTCTCTCTCGCTTTCTCCTCCTGCCCCTCCCTCCCATCCGATGGTGAGTGTGAGTGGCGGTGGAGCTCCTTTGAAGTATGCCGCAGCACAGGGAACAGTCATTGTGCGGGCCCTTTGATAGTGCCGCCCTGGCCTCCAGCCCCCAGCTCCAGCTTTGTAGCTGTGCAGTACTGCGGGGGCACACCACACACTACACCACGCCGCGCTTGGCCAGACTTCAGCGGCTCGGGCCCCCAGCGACGGAGCATCAGATGTGGGTAGAGGGATAAGGAGAGGGGGCTCCTACCGCCAGACCCCCAACTCCACCCCTTACCCCAGTCTCACCAGCACATGCCTGAGGTTTGGGCTTTTGGTGGCTCGGGGGGCGGGAGCCTTACCTCCTACCATTCCTCTCCCCACAACCAAAACCCTTCCCCTCTCCCTTCCTCTAGCCTTGCATAGACAGAAACCTCCTTTATCCACTTCCCTTCATCTTCATTTCTCGTTTCTTCTCATCCCCCTCTCCCTCGTTCTGTTTTAACTGAATTCCCCCAAACATCCCCCTGTTAGCAATGATACCATTGTCAGTGTTCCCAGCCCAGACAGAACAACAATGACGTTTCTCCCACACAACCACCCTGACTTTTGGTTGGAGGTTAGAAATTACAGATGTAACTATTCTAAGTTTTCCTTTTAATGTTCTGTCTCCCGGGCAGAGAAAGTGCTGGAAGGATGAAGCCATTTGTTTAAAACATCAATTTTCTTCTTTGGTTTTACCTCTTCCTCCTCAAGCTGAGGGTTGCCGGTTGTGGCAGTGTCACAATTCTATAGAGAGATTGAGACTGCCTGACCCGAGAGGGCATCGCCAAACAAAACCATAGTTAAACTCTTCACAGCAAGGTGAATATCTCACCAATACGGAGCAATAGTCAGTGCAAAGGTTGGCTATCTCTGTTTTTTTCCATCGACTGACTTTGTTTCCTGAACTTAATGCGTTGTCTCCATCACTGGTTGGATTTGAATAGCTGAAATTTTCCTTTTCTTTCCAGCCAGCCAATGCTGTTAAAACTTGATTCTGACCATTTAGATAATTTGGCAGAGAAATATCAGGTTCATTTTCAGCTTTTAATGCCATCTTGGAAAACATTTCAGTCTAGATGTACAAATTCCCGTGTTTCAGTGATTTGGAGTTGATCTCCAAGTTGAACCCACTAAACCCATATTTAATAAAATAAGAACATTGTCTGTCTAGGTTTCTGACTTTGTGGTCGAGACAGACATGGCAACTGAGTCAGCTGATTTGGCATTTCCTCCTCTCCTCTCTCTCCCAGAACTCTTTCTTTCTCTTTTTCCTCTCCTCCTCCAGACCCCCACTCTCCCTCTCCCTCTGCCATTGTAAAGTCTACACTCCTGCCTGGGTTGGAGACCCCTCACTCCAGTTGGCTTATTTTTAGTAATTTGTCGGCCGTGTTTTCCTTTTTAATGGCACCAAAATAAACCCCAGAGTTCCGCTGCAGTGCAGGGAAGGAGGGAGGACAGGAGGAGGGGAAGGAGGAAGAAGTAGTGTAAGGCAGGCGGGACGGGCCCAGCTGCGGGCTCTTTGATTTGCCCCGGGAAGTTGGAGGCGGCGATTGTGAGACGCGGGGCCGTGCCAGTTATCTTAACCTCCCACGCTTCAAAGACCCAGAGCCTGGGCGCCGTTGGTCTCAGTCGCTCCCCCCACCTCCCATCCCCTCCCTGGGCCAAGGAGAGAGAGAGCCAGAGCCAGGACCCGGCCTCCACTGGAACAGAGGAGCGTTTCATTTCCTGCAAAGAAGTCCAGCCGGCATTCCTGAGTGCTAACTGGGGGGAGAGGATGTGGGTAGAGGGGGAGGGGGCAGGGAAGGGGTCAAGTTGCTCCTGAATCCCGCGTTTGTGTGTTGGTGTCGGGTGGGTCTGCTATGAAGACCTGGCCTGATGCCCCCTCCTGACCCACCACCACCCAACCCCCCCAAGCCCCTCAGGCTTTTTCCCAAGACCGGAAAGACCAGGCCAGGGCTTTTCATCTTGTGGCCGGGAGGGAAGGAAAAAGCTCCCCAGGAAGGGAAGAGGGTGCTGGGGCTGAGGGCTGAGGGCTGGGCTCTCAGATCCTGGGATAAAAAGGGGGCAGTGGAGGTAAATGAACAGCGACAGAGGCTCTGTCTCTCTCTCTGCGGCCCTCCTCTCCTTGGTGCGGGAGGCTCAGGGTCAGCCGTCCCTGGAAAAGGCGTCCTCCGTCCCTTTCATCCACGTGTGGTAAAGCAATCTGGAGAGGGAGGGGGGGGGAAGAGCGTGAGTGTGTGTGGTACCAGGGTGGAGTTGCAGGGCTCAGCTGACTTCTCTACCCACAAAAACACTTCTCTGACCTCACCACAAGGGAGCAGTCCTTCCACTAATACATTTTCTATCTTTCTCTCCTCACATCTTTCACTCACTACCCGGTCGGATAGCTACCTCTGAATCTCTTCCCCCTCTCTGACTTTGATCACTGATTCCATTTGATGCTCAAAAATAACCAACACCGCCTGTCCGTCAATAACTGAAGCTAACTCTGTTAGCTACGTTCGCCACAGAACAGTATTTTGAGCAAAACCGCTTTTGTGGTTTGACAAACAATTTCCCTTGCATGGACGGGTGGATGGTGGCCGGCGGGGCTTTTTAGAAGGCCCTGTGAAGTGGACTCGAGCAGGCTGAGAAGACTCTCTCTACCTCTCCACTGCCCACACACAGCGGTGGCAGCATAAATGTCAACAAAAAGCTATAGCCTAACTAGATGGCTGGTTGCGTTCAGAGAGAGAGGGGTAGCAGTAGGTAGATGATATCAGGGTGTGAGTCAGAGAGGGGGGCAGAGCAGATTGAGCCAGCTGGGTCACAGTGACCTGATGTCAGAGAGAGATCAAAGCTAAAGCCAACCCACATCCTGTCACTAACCTTTTGACCTACTGTTCAGTCGGCAACGCCATTACTGCTCTCTGAAGACGGCAGAACTGTAGGGCTCCTTCACTCCTCCAGTGTTTGTACAGGAGGCAGAGCTAGCATTGTGAGGTTACATACATCAGAGGACGCAGCACTCAGTCACTGTATGTGGGATGTGTGAGACTGTCTGATTTCAGATGACGTTGACAGCAATGTGTTGTGGTTTCATGTTTGAGCTCCTTTTTAGTTAGTGAGGGATTTTTGAACGGGTTTATGAGTTCATTGCATCTCTCTGTTTCTGACTTGTATGAAAAAGACAGTCAGCACTCGCAAATGACGTATAACAGCAGTCACTATGGACACGTTTAGGCCCTCTGTTTTTGCCCATTGAACTGACAATGTTTCTCTCTCTGTCCTTCAGGAGGAAAACTGAACACTTTCTCCACGTCATGCAAAGCGAAGGCAGCAGCTATGGGCCTCCTGCTAGAGATGGAGGCCTGCTAGATTCCATGAACCCTCCCCCTCATCCCCAACCCCCCAAGCCTCAACTCCCGTTCTCAGAGGAATACCACCCCCCCGAACTTAACTTTACACTCCTCTCCTGCAGTGACTCTCCTATCTGATGTAGAGACTCTGAACTGAACAAGACAATCACTACTAAAGACCATCAACCAACCGCATTCAAACACCCCAGCCCCCTCACTCCCCAGTCCCTCACTCCTCACATCGAACAAAAAGATGAATCCAATGTATCGTGTTTTTTGGTTTTGTTTTCTTACAAGCAGCTTTATCTCAATCCAAGGCACTGCACTGAAAACAGTTCAGCGATTTCACATTGTCAAACACACTTAACACCTCCCCACACATACCCCAACACACAAAACACCAGTTTCTAAGTTATTTCTAAGTTATTTGCCACCTCCGTTCCTTTCCTTTGTACAGCCCACTATGTTCGACCCTCAACACTCCCCTCTCCTCTCTCTCACTGGATTTCAGACCACATGTTTGGGTTGCGGCCTGACCCACACCACCTTTTAGACTGACTGCACTATCACAAGGAAGATGGAGGGATGTCAATCACAGGTTGTCAAGGAAACATCCTCTCAAGGCTCCTATCCTCCATTTTGTTTTTATTAACGACCAGTTGGTGCAAAAAAGATCAACGTTTTATGATTATAGCTTTTACTTTTGAGTTGGAATTAATGGAATGCTTTTTTGTATTTTGAACTTGGTTTAAATTTCTTGGTGTATATTTTCAGTGATTGTTTATTTTATTTTAATTTTTTTATATATATATATATACTGGTATATATGAAAATAAGCTTTGAACACAGGAAAGCCATTTTTTTTCTTGTTAGAGTCTTGCAGAAAAATGAAAATTAAGGCTTCTTTTGATACTATTTGTAACAAATAGTGACCTTGACTCGAGTCTTGCTCAGATGTAAAATAAAGCTCAGTATGTGTACTTTTTAAAGAAACTGTCAGGATATGTCACTTTTCTTGGTATTTTTGCAGGCAACGTTAGGACAAAGGCAAGTGGTTGCTCAGAGGCCTATATTTTATTGTTCTAAACTGACATATGAAGCAGATATATATTTACCCCAGCACTTGGCAGTGTTTTTCTTTTATTGCTATCAGGGTTGGGGTCAATTCAGAAAGTAAACCAAATTCCAATTGCAATTTGACATTTTCCTCATTGGAAAGCATTGAAGAGAAGTTGGAGAATTTCAGTGTACTTCCTGAATTGACCCCAAGCCTGATTACGATGGACTTTTGTCTCTTCTCTATCTGGTAGCTAATAGTGTGGTCTTTTTGCCCATGTTGTTTATTCCATGCAAGCATTTCTGTAACATTTGATTGATTTTATGCTCTATTTTTAGTATTACTTGATTCCTTTTTTATTCATTGTCGTATTTTGAATCACTGTCATCTTGGTATAAGCACTTTGCTTCCCAAGTGGTCACATTAACAGTTTCAACATGTTTTGTTTTTTTAAAGAAAAATAAAAAGGCATTGGCTCATTTGATCTCCCGACCGGAGTTATGTGATAGAAGGTATACCTTACTTACAGGGCTGGTTTCCTGGACAGAGATTAAGCCTAGTCTTGGGCTAAACACTTATTTGAATGGGGATTCTTCATTGAGCATTGTTTTTAGTCTAGGGCTAAATCTCTGTCCAGGAAACCAGCCCAATAATCTTGTAGTGTGTGATCATTAGTAGGCCTATCATATGGTTCATATCCAGAAATGCAGCATTTGTCAACACTGCCACTTAGTGGTCTTACATAGAACTACCAAGCAGAATTATTGACTATAACTCGCATTCAAATCTTGAGGGGAAACTTCAAAAGGCTCTAAAACCGACCAATTAAAACTCCAGCAGCATACTGACTGAGGCTACGTTCATACAGTATTATGGCTATGCTAACGAAAGGGGAAATCCACATCTTGAGTATTGAAGCTGCTTGTAAAATAAATCCATGGAAAAAGGTGAGACGTGATGTCTCATCCTCCAAGATGATCAATTTAATGTCAGGATATAAAGAGGGTAATGTTTAATTTTTTTCTAATTGAATAGTAGGGATAACATCAAAGGAACTCTTGAAACAATATTGGAAATTAACAGTGGGGTTGAACAGGCAGGGGTTAAAACTGCCCGTATGCATCACTGGGTATCATTAACATTAATGGCAGTGTGTGTTGGCTGAAAGGTCCAGAGGCAAATACACTGCTCAAAAAAATTAAGGGAACACTAAAATAACACATCCTAGATCTGAATGAATGAAATAATCTTATTAAATATTTTTTTCTTTACATAGTTGAATGTGCTGACAACAAAATCACACACAAATTATCAATGAAATCAAATTTATCAACCCATGGAGGTCTGGATTTGAGTCACCCTCAAAATTAAAGTGGAAAACCACACTACAGGCTGATCCAACTTTGATGTAATGTCCTTAAAACAAGTCAGAATGAGGCTCCCGTAGTGTGTGTGGCCTCCACGTGCCTGAACCTACCTACAACGCCTGGGCATAGCTCCTGATGAGGTGGCGGATGGTCTCCTGAGGATCTCTCCCAGACTTGGAGTAAAGCATCCGCCAACTCCTGGACAGTCTGTGTGGTGCAACGTGGCGTTGGTGGATGGAGCGAGACATGATGTCCCAGATGTGCTCAATTGGATTCAGGTCTGGGGAACGGCGGGCCAGTCTAAGCATCAATGCCTTCCTCTTGCAGGAACTCGCTGACACACTCCAGCCACATGAGGTCTAGCAGTTGTCTTGCATTAGAGGAACCCAGGGCCAACCTCACCAGCATATGGTCTCACAAGGGGTCTGAGGATCTCATCTCGGTACCTAATGGCAGTCAGGCTACCTCTGGCCAGCACATGGAGGGGCTGTGCGTGCCCCCAAAAAGAAAATGCCACCCCCACACCATGACTGACCCACCGCCAAACCGGTCATGCTGGAGGATGTTGCAGGCAGCAGAACGTTCTCCCAAGTGTCTCCAGACTCTGTCACGTCTGTCACGTGCTCAGTGTGAACCTGCTTTCATCTGTGAAGAGCACAGGCGCCAGTGCCCGCGAATTTGCCAATCTTGGTGTTCTCTCGGCAAATGCCAACATCTTGCACGGTGTTGGGCTGTAAGCACAACCCCCACCTGTGGATGTCGGGCCCTCATACTCACCCTCATGGAGTCTGTTTTCTGACCGTTTGAGCAGACACATGCACATTTGTGGCCTGCTGGAGGTCATTTTGCAGGGCTCTGGCAGTGCTCTCCTGCTCCTCCTGCACAAAGGCGGAGGTAGCAGTCCTGCTGCTGGGTTGTTGCCCTCCTACGCCTCCCTCCACGTCTCCTGATGTACTGGCCTGTCTCCTGGTAGCGCCTCCATGCTCTGGACACTACGCTGACAGACACAGCAAACCTTCTTGCCACAGCTCGCATTGATGTGCCATCCTGGATGAGCTGCACTACCTGAGCCACTTGTGTGGGTTGTAGACTCCGACTCATGCTACCACTAGAGTGAAAGCACCGCCAGCATTCAAAAGTGACCAAAACATCAGCCAGGAAGCATAGGAACTGAGAAGTGGTCTGTGGTCACCACCTGCAAAACCAGTCCTTTATTGGGGGGTGTCTGGCTAATTGCCTATAATTTCCACCTGTTGTCTATTCCATTTGCACAACAGCATGTGAAATTTGTCAATCAGTGTTGCTTCCTAAGTGGACAGTTTGATTTCACAGAAGTGTGATTGACTTGGAGTTACATTGTGTTGTTTAAGTGTTCCCTTTATTTTTTGGACCAGTGTATTTACACCAGTATGTTACATAGTTGAAGGTTGCCTTGGAGTTCATCCTTCCCTGGGAAACTGTATGAATAGAACAATCTATGGGAAGCATTCGGAAAAGTCTGTTTAATGCCACAAACTACTTACAAACCACCACATGTAAAGATGACATTCAGAATATACAGTCAAAGACAGTGGATTTGAATTCATAATACCAGTCTACCATTCTTCAGGAAGGCACTGAGGTTTGTACCAGCTGCATTTCCGTTCTAGCGTTGTCAAGATGAACCAGCGTTTTCTCTATCACTCATGCCCTTATCAGTAATGGGAGGGACTACATGATCTTGTCCAATAGGAAGTGCTCATTTTCATTTCCCGTTGCAAAACATTTTGTCACGGTGTGCCTTAATGAACAGGCTCCAGCTAGTGTTGATGCTGGGGCGGGGTTACTTGTACTTGTAGAAGCCCTCTCCGGTCTTCTTGCCGAACTTGCCATCAGCCACCAGCTTGTTCAGCATCTCACTGGGCTGCATCAGAGGGTTGTCGGGATCCTTCTCAACCCAGCCTGGAATCAAGTAATCATCACAAAAACATTTCATTTGAATTTTTGCAGGTTTCACACTTCCTGCATCTGCTTCATTTTATTTGTTCAAATATTTAATCACAATTTTCAAAGACCACCGGCACCTCTCGTCCATCTTAACATTCTATAACCAAAACAGTGCTCCTCCTCTGTGCCATATGAACTGTAGTTCTTTCTATTGGCCCTATCCCTAGCTGCTAATATAGTCCTCTTAACTGGGATTGTAGTCTAATAGGAACACACTTGTGAAGCAGCCCAACACTCACCGTCAATTATGAATTTAGCTGTGTCCAGTCCTACGTAGTCCAGCAGCTCAAAGGGCCCCATGGGATACCCAGCGCCCAGCTTCATGGCAATATCAATGTCCTCCTTTGACCCGTGGCCTGACGAGAAGAGCACACAAACTCAGCCATTGATTTTGAATGAAGGGTGACATAATGGTTTCATATACAGAGCACTGTTTTTTTAACCATAGATGTTCTTACACAACCATTTGTCACATCCCTCTTGGCTCTGATGCTATTTTGATTCATATACAGGCAATCAGTTTGAATATATTTTTCAGTCATGCAGGGGTGGTGTACCTCTCTCATGTAACCTGATGGCTTCCATCATGTAGGGCACCAGCAGGCGGTTCACAATGAACCCAGGAGTGTCCTGAAGATGAACAGAACGTAGTGATGTTAGTGAACCGTTTATAACTGCAGATGATGAACATAATGTATGGTGTAATATGGTATGTGACTGTATTATCTTTAAGGTTGTACCATACTAGCGAAATACTTTATATGTATTAAAAGAAGCGAGGATCTTACTTTGCAGGACACTGGTGTCTTTCCCAGTGCTTTGCTGAAGGCGAGGAGGGAATCGAAGGTCTCCTGGCTTGTGGCTGATGTTCCAATCACCTGAAGAGGACATGTAAACAACTCAACAGCTTTCAATTGAATCTTGCTGATACATATGTTTCTAATTTAAACATCTCCATCATGACATAGAGGGAGACTATATAGAGTCTTATGATAGGGAGGGATGTCCTAAAATGTATACCGTACTGTTGATCCTTACCTCTACCAGCTTCATCATGGGGACGGGGTTGAAGAAGTGCAGCCCTCCAAATCTATCCAGCCTGCTGGTGGAGCTGGCTATGTCGGTGATGGGCAGAGAGGATGTGTTGCTGGCGAAAATGGTGTGTCTTAGAGGAACCAAACACATCAGGCAATAAGCAGCAAGCAACTCCCATGAGGTACACCCCAATTAGTAACATCAATTAGTGGGCTACACAACGCCTTTCCCTTTGAAATATTTTATTTTAATTAGAATAGTCTTAAAATAGTGTATTTTAAGCACATTTCAAGGATACCAGCATAGCTTTATAGTAAGTATAGAAAAAAAGCTCAAATGCAGATAAAGGAATTTTGATATTTAGGCTAAATATTCAAAATGGCAACCCAGAATTTACATAAACAAAAAATAATGGAGATTTCAAGTCGCAGGCAGTGGAGACAGAATAGTGCTTATGTAGTCTAGCAGGGATGGTTTGGATTCACGCTCGCTTGGTGAGTAACCTTGAGACCAAAGACGTGGGTTGGACCCACAAGCTTATGCCTAGGATTTAGCTCAGTGGGATAAGACAGTCTTGTGGCGTGTAGGAGACACAGGTTCAAGCCCTAGTCGGTCATACTTACGCTGGTGCCACTTTGTCCAGAGCACCAAAGAGGCCCTGTTTGATCTTGAGGTTCTCCACGATGGCCTCCAGCACCAAGTCTGTACTCCCCACCACAGACACCGCGTCTGTCGATATCGACACGTTGGCCATCACCTTCGCGATAAACTCTGCTCCTGCCTGAAACGTACATGATGACGGTCAAAATCCTGTTTGAATCAATGGTGTTATTAAAATGTGGTTCTTCCAACATTTCCTCATTGGAAACAGCAACATTAACATATTAGTGACCAACTTCTGGCTTGTCAGCAAACTTCTTCTTGACCACCCTCTTCAGGCTGCCCTCTATTCCCTTGGCAGATTTATTCAGGATTTCTTCATTTGTGTCAACTAGTACCACCGAATGGCCCGTTGTGGCAGCAACCTATTAGAAAGGGGGGACACAAGTGTGAGTCAGTCACGAGTGGGTGGGACTGGTGTTCCAGGTTTGATTGTCAAAAAGTCACTTTGGTGATACAACTCCTGAATTGAAGGGCCACGAAAGTAAGATATTAGGATGTTGAATGCAGAGGAAATGTCAGATAGGCACCAAAATCCCTTATATAACTAACTAGTTACAGTAGATATAGGCCAAAGTCCACCTCATGCAGCTATCTTCACAATCTGTTTTGCACTGATCAACCGGAGACAGCTTGTGATACATACTGTATTTCTTACCCAGAGATGAACAACCATTGCCATTTGTTTATAATACAAAGTTGTGTAACTCATCCCCTGCATCAGGGGAATTGCCTTGGTTGGCTTCTCAAGTGGGTATCCAGCTAGCTAATATCAAGCTAGCGGTTAACTAACCAGCAAGTAGTCGGCAAGTTCGTGCACTTCATTGCTATATTTAACTGGCTTGCAACGTTAGCTACATAGCTGGTTAGCTTACAAGCTAACTAGCTAGCTAGCTAGCTTGCAAGCTAATGTTAGCAAACAAACTTCTGTCATTAACAGTTAGCTACCTGTGCGATACCTGCACCCATCTGACCACCCCCGATGATCGTAACGTGTTTGATCGCTGCATTTCGGACTGCAGAAGAGGAGAGACCTCTGATGACTTGGTGAGTGAAGAAAGCCATGGTTTTCAAGGGGGAGAGGACCGCACCAGAATAAAGGAGCTGGCTGTGGCTGAACGTACAGGCAGACTGACACTCAGACAGCGTGGAAGGTCGTTGTAGGCAGTGGTCACGTGACTATTTAGCCCATTCCACGACCTTTCACACAGTTTTGATGAGGAGTGTTTTATTAGAGATCCCTACTATTGCTCTAATATAGGAATAAGTCAATAATAACATTGTAGTTTGATAGGATGCAATAGCACTTTCTACTGAGAAAACAAGAAGTGTGTGCAACTGTTGCATCAAAGCAAATCAAGATCATCATTTCATTTATTTTATTGCCATAATGCAATAGACAGCTCTCTTCAAAATAACTATGGTAACCTGAATGCAAATAAATCACCCATAATCCTTTCGTTTATTCCGTAACGCAGAAAGGCCTAAACTAAAACCTCAAACAGTTAATAGATATTCCAAGCTGTAATAAAATGTTCCGTTAAAATGTTCAGTTAAAACATTTAAAATTGCAAAATGTTACATTAACACACTTTTACATTCCCTGTGCACATTTTCAGCATCAAAATAAAGAAATTAAATAGCTATAAACACTGCACGGTTCCAAATGAGACAGCTCTTGTGAGAAGGTAGTAAGCAGCCCTTAATGAGTAAGATAAAACCTATAATAATATCAACATCATGGCTTCTTTGAAAACAGGTCTTTTCTATGGGTCACAGAACCTCATGATCACTGGAATCCAAGTAGTGAGTGCCCTGCCACAAGAATTATAAATCTAGTTGTTTGGATCCTGGATGCTGATTGGACGAGCAGCGTTCCAAGCCTTGCTGTATTGGCCGTCACAGACACACCTATGCCTGCTAACAGTTTCATCTGAAAATGGTCACTGCGCCTCCATAATAATATCATGCTCATGTTGCTGTCCTAATCATCTCTTGTATTTATCTCAACTCGCACATGATTTCCCCTTGCTTCCAGCATAGCATTTAATTTGGTACAGCGGGGGTTAATATAAACCTCGCTGTCTGCCCGTCCTACCTCGGCAACAATCCTACCTCGGCAACAATGTTTCATTTTTGAATTTCGATCTCTGTAGTACCATACATAGGGTGAACCGTGCCCAGACGAGACGAGACAACTTTTTCTGAGCCAGTCGAAATCACCTATCAACGTCATTATCATAAATGCTAATAGAAAAACGTTTATTGTGTTTTTGTAAACAACAGTAGACTGAAGTATTTGTTTCAGGAAAGGAATATTATATGAAAGAATTTTGGGTGAGAGCATCAAAAAAATTACCAACAAATCATGAAATAAACAAAAAACTAATTTAATTATGCATAACACAACAATAGGCATCCCCAACAAAGTTAACAGATTTTTAAAAAAAAGAAAAGATAAAAAAGGTAATAACCAACATCGTCATGATGTTAATATTTTGAGGGAACATTGCATTTTTTCTTCAAAACTGGTATCCGTTTGGTCCAGATGAACTTTAACACACTTACATTTGAGTGGCACCTGACTTTGAAAGCTTCCCAGTCACTTTCAGTTTCAAAATGCGAAATGAACACATTCTCGAAATTACCTGGATGCAGTCTTTAATGCAATACAGTTCACACTGGAAAGGACTCTACATGGCTTCCAGGACACAGCAGCTGACTGCTCTCCAGTTGGACTCAATGTCTCTATCCCCATATTATATTGTCCCTTCAGTCTGAGAAGTTGGGCCTCCAAATCCCTCCACTTCCGTTTCCTCGGTGGAGGTGCCTCACCTCTCTCTGCCATTGTGTTTTTTTTCTTCCGCCAGTGACTGACAATCTGTCAGGTGACAGATGAATAGCCAGAGAGGAGGATGGCGCACTTGCACTGCAGCATTTAGTGTCCGGTGGTAAACTACAGAGAGAGAGAATATTAAAACATTAAAAGAAAGAGCAAACAGGACACAAAACGTTTGCAAACATGACGTTCTACACCTCAGGGTAGCGTCTCACAACTTGCCAGGTGCGTCTGTCATTAATAAGCGTGCTAAAGTTAATCTGGACCAGAGGCAGGTAACCCCGGGGCCGTGATCTTGCGGATGACCTCAGCCAGGTGACGATCTGCTGAAAGGGAACAGCCAATCCGAGCTGTTGGAACCTCTTCCATAGAGCTTGGTTGAAATGAAGTAACAGCTACCGACGGTGGCTTGGTGAAACTCGGTTTCCAGTGCAGTCTTCAACAAGTTTTCAAAGTCGCAGACCACAAGTTGAGGGCGCCAGCTGTGGTGGGTCACTCGCCTGATGGCTGCTCTGATAGCTTGGAACACTTGCCTGTAGTGTCTAATGGTGCATTGCTCCATCAGCACATGTACTACAAAACCACGATGGCTCCCCAGTTTGGTTAAAATGTTTCTGTAGGGTCGAGGACAACTTTTAAAGGTACCATCTATGTAGACTGTTCTGCAACGTTGCAGCTCTGTCAGGTTTTCATTCACAAAACACCACATTATTCCCAGTCATTGTCGTAATAAAAATCGTTTTGGGTCATATGTTTCAGCCTATTGGCTCGAATGCCTACTTTCCACAGTGGAATGGGTGGCATCGCTTCAGACCTGGCTCTTTGCATGATTGATCTGATGGACTTGATTGATCTGAGGGTTTTGGTGGCCACACCACCTACCTGCCGGCCCAGTCAAACACATTCAGACAAAACCTTGCCATTGGTCCAGTCAGACCCCACCTCACTCTGCTGTAACACTCGATGGGGTTTGTGCTCTACCATTCCTCACTTGGGTATGTAAATACGGTCAGACCTCTTGTACTCATTTGGATTTGCATCTTCAGCACCTCCACTGAATGTTGTCACCCTTGGAGAGTTACATAATGACTAAAGTGGATGTAGAAATGGTTTGAACACGCTATACTTCTACTATTTTTAACATTAACGGGATTCTATTTGTTTCAGATAAAATTAGAGGCATGCTGTAGATACACCCACAAAGTCAACTTGAGTTTAGAACAGGAGTTGTCAAATGTGCTGCTAGTTTTGAAAGTTTTTGAAACAGGGAAAACCTACCACAGACAATGAACATAGTTTTTTTGATGGTTTATTGGTTTTTGCAAGGTACAAAAACGATGTTACAATAAACAAGCATCTGATCTGTTATTGATGGTGCTTATTTACTAATTCACAGGGATGGGCAAAAGTTACAAAATATAATACAAAATACAATTACAAAATACTCTAAAGAACAATGTTTCAAAATAAATTATAAAATACTTTTGCAAAGTAATTAAAATACACATCACATTTGCAAGTACTTCTACAATAAATATAATTTTTGTGTGAATGTGGTTGTTTTATCTTACCTTAGTTGAGAGATGTTCATAAATGGCCAAAATGTAAAGGTAAAAATAAACACTTGCAAAGCACACTGGGAATTATTCTAATGAGCTCAGCCCCAAATAATTTGTATTGTAATTACATTTGGCCTTGTTTGGGGACGGATATCATTAGAATAATACCTAGTTTGCTTTGCAAGTGTTCATGTTCACATAACATTTTGGTCATTTAACAGACGCTTTTATTACACCATAGTGGCATCACACTTCTCGGTAGGGGGACCTCCTATGTCTGCAAACACTTTTATGTGGGTCTAATCATAGAATTAGGTAGAACTTCTATTAATACCCATAGGGACTCTATTGCCAAATAGTGAGATCAAGTCATTTAACTTTTTTAATGTATTAGCCTACCTTTTTAATGTGTCATAAACACAACCAGTCATGATGTTTTCATCAGGTTGTCAAACAATTACTTCAAAATGCTAATTTAGGGCTACTGTTATATCAACCAGGAAATTTGGCCCATTTAGAGTTTTGTTATCATTTGTTAGTAAAATCCATTCATAATTAGATACATGCAGCTTCTCTTCATAATTACCTGCGCCTATCTAGAATCCAAATAAAGCTTCCGCTACTGAAATGTCATAATTCGATAGAATAGATCATTGTATCATCAACAATGACATTTGTAGCACTTCAAAATTTCTGCTTCTCGTGAGTACATATGGATAATGTGGAGATTTCAAATTACACCAATTTGAATGCTTCTAAAAGGGCTGAGGAACATAGGGCTGAGGGAACATAGCTGAGGAACAGAAATGAGGGAAACATGTAGGGCTGAGAAATACACAGGCCTGAGGGAACAGGGCGGAGGTAACATAGGCTGAGGGAACATAGACCATGGAATATAGGCTGAGGAAATATAGCTGAGAACAGAAGTTGAGGTAACATAGGCTACGAGAGGGAACATAGGGCGAGGTAACATAGGGCTGAGGTAACAGGGCTGAGGGGAACATGGGTTGAGGGAAATATAGGGTTGAGGCAAAGATAGGTCTGAGGGAACATAGGCCGAGGGTAACATAGGCCTGAGAGAACATAGGGCCGAGGTGAACGGGCTGAGGAAGAGAATGAGGTAAGATAGGGCTGAGGTGGCATGTGACATGGTCCCCCTGCATAGCACCAATGTTGTTTAGAACGGACTACCAGTACTTTTGCATAGCAACTATGCAAAAATAATTAAAGACTGGGTGGCATCTGTAGCAACATGACCAAAAGAACTAACAACCAGATTTTTGTCTGGACTATATCTTCTGATGGAAGAATTAAATGGAATGAATTGAATTATCAAAATAAAGTTTTCATGAAAATATGTAATTAATTGTTATTTTAATATGTTGGTAATAGTTTTATAAAAGCAATAAGGATATCGCGTCGGGCCGAACAACGTCATTTACCTGTGACTGTATTCATGACACCACTGCCTCTTGTGCCTTATGGCTTAATTACGGTACCAGGGATCGTAGTCTGTCTGGTGGCCTCACCGCCGGGGCCTCACAGTCACAGTGTATGGGCAGGGGGCCAGGGTGAGGCCAAAGCGCCCGTGCATGGGAGGAGGGGGCAGCCCCTGGGGCAGTCTGAAACTGAGGGCCTGCAGCAGGCTGGT
This sequence comes from Coregonus clupeaformis, assembly GCF_020615455.1. Classification (NCBI taxonomy): domain Eukaryota; kingdom Metazoa; phylum Chordata; class Actinopteri; order Salmoniformes; family Salmonidae; genus Coregonus; species Coregonus clupeaformis. Next base: position 666,379 of record NW_025533489.1, on the reverse strand, counting down.
GAACATCAGGAACAGTCGATTCCAGCCAGCTGTTCAGCCATATGCACCTGCACACCTTATGAGGGAAGAATAGAAAGAGGCACATTGAGCTGCTATTAAAAATAAGCAATGTTCACCACTACCAAGTTGAAATGAAGGTTCAATAAAAATTAACAAAATAAAAAACTCATGGTCATAATATGCAAAGTGCTAATAATCAGTAAAATGTAGAAACAAAATATTAAATGTCTAGTTGTAGTCAACTGCCCATGTATAGCCATGTATGGGTAGTGTAGACTTCAACAATTTAGAGAGTGTTAATGAATTTTTAAAACTGTTTGTGGATTTTACAGAAAATAATTATAAATGTCTACAGAGAAATGTGTTTACTTCTTAGTGTATACCAGGACACACTGAAGCCCATGCTGTAGAGTAAGCCTGGAATGAGACACACATACGCCTGTGGAGAGACTTCTTTACAGACCACTTTC